>NW_009258959.1:52053-53792 GCF_000687185.1 Egretta garzetta | reverse complement strand
ACGCCCCCCCCCCCCAGCCTCAGCGTCCCTCTCCCCTCTCCCCTCTCTCCTCTCCCTTCTCCCTCCTCCTTCCTCTCCTCTCCTCTCCTCTCCTCTCCCTTCCCCTCTCCCTTCCCCTCCCCTCTCCCATCTAAAGATTTATAATTCCCTGGTTTTTTCCAAACAAATAGCTGTCATAAATATGCAGAAGGATCAACCCAAAACAGGGGTTTGGGTTGCTTGTGGTGGTGGCTGCAAATATTCTGTACTGGGTGGGGGGTGAATGACGTCTTTACAGTGCATCAAGGGGAGATGAAAGGGGATTGAGAAGACCTTCTGAAAGACGTAGTGAAGCGAGGCCAGAAAGCCTGAATTTGGGATATTTGCAACGTACAGTTGCCCCCTCCAGTGATCAATGCTTGGGAACCATTGCCTTGCTCCACTCCCTGCTCAGCCGACCAAGAATCCTATTCCCATCCCTATTTCCTAGGCAGAAGCGCCATCTGCTGCAAGATCAACACTTTGCCATCCAAAACCTCCAAGATTTTCTCAAAACCCATCCAGTTTAGAAAAAGTAGGAAAAGAAAAGGTGTTTTCCATCTCCTGGGTGAAATGGGGACTCAGTAACACACAAAGCTCCTGCCCAAGCATGGTGCCTTGGCCAGTAGGCTGTGGGTAGGAGGCACCTCTGGCAAAATAACTTTTGCTTCTAGGGAGCATTGTGTCCCTCTCCATCTCAGGGTGTCCCCTTGGGCCAAGGGTGCTCAGACCCCCTTTCCAGTGCACACAGAGCTGCCAGCTCAACCTACATGGCTGGCATTTAGGTTGGTCCTTGTTTGTCCAAAATGAAGGGATCAAAGGAGAGGGTGGTTGAGATGAGCTCTGGAAAGGGGAAGGTGGTTCCCATTACACTCCTGTAACTACTGCAGTGGAGCTGGGAGGTCCTGGACAAGGCTTAAGGGATCATAGGTTAATCCAGGCTTGATGGCTTCTCTTAGCATCACTGAAGTGGAACACACCCCTGTGTGAGATGCACTGACTTGGCCTGTTCTCAGCTTCTTGGGGTCCAGGTCCTGCAGCTTGAACCTGGCCAGGCAAATAATACCTGGGCCACCTTGGAGTGGGTATCACCTGGGCTGTGATACCTGCTTGCTTTAGGATGCACAAGACAACAGGTTTGTCAAAGTGGCCATGGGTGCTAAACTTTCACTTTTGTCAAATAAAATTGTGTTGTTGTTTTTGTTTTTTTTTCCAAGTAAAAACCTACATCATTGGCAATTGCCTGCCTGGCTTGGGTGGAAGGACGTGAACGGCTTCCTGGGGATGCAGGTGAAATCTGGTCGTACAATTCAGAGATTGGCCCCATCTTTGACTTGGAAGAGGTTAGGGGCTTTTCTGTGAGAAATAAAAAGTTGGGGGAAACTTGTGATTCAGCCTGAGAGACCTGCTCAGGTCATGTTACAGTTCAGAAGGGAAACTGAGGCATGAAGCAACATGTGAGAAAATTGTGCCTAATTCTCCAACTTCACCAAGAGCACCAACACACATCCCACCCACTCCCCCTGCCCTTTTTCTCAGCATCTTAATTTGCTATGCAAATCCTGACTGCTGTTACCCTGCTTGCTCCGAGAGATCATAGAATCATTTAGGTTGGAACAGATCTTTAAGCTCCCCCAGCCCAACCGTTCCCCTACCCCTGCCATCCCACCCCCAAACCCTGGCCCTCAGCACCGCCTCTGCCCGGCTGTTAAATCCCCCCA
>NW_009258959.1:46612-52007 GCF_000687185.1 Egretta garzetta | reverse complement strand
TCTCAGGCAGTTGTAGGCAGCGATGAGGGCTCCCCTCAGCCTCCTCTGCTCCAGGCTGAACACCCCCAGGTACCTCAGCCACTCCTCATAATATTTCACAGAATCGCAAGGGTTGGAAGGGACCTGGGGAGATCATCTAGTCCAACCCCTCTGCTAAAGCAGGTTCACCTAGAGCATGTTACACAGGACTTCATCCAGGCGGGATTTGAATATCTCCAGAGGAGGAGACTCCACAACCCCCTGGGCAGCCTGTGCCAGGGCTCTGTCACCCTCAGAGTAAGGAAGTTTTTCCTCACATTCAACTGAAACCTCTTATGTTTCAGTTTGCACCCATTGCCCCTTGTCCTGTTGCTGGGCACCACTGAGAAGAGTCTGGCTCCATACTTTGTGCGTGCTCAGGACAGGGTGGCTGCAGGCTCAAGCTTGCAGCTATGAACACCCCATGCAAAGCCCAGGCAGGCTCCCAGGTGTAACCTTATGGGTTTAACCCCTGCTTGGGTCCCTCTGAGCCTCACTCCAGCTTGTTCCCTTATTTGGGAAACCACCTTTGGATGTTGAGGTTCCCAGGTGTGTAAAATCTTCCCTGGACTTACATATTACAGCTGTTCCTGCTGGAAATATTATCCCTGTTGATGCGTTTTAATAGAACATCCTTCACACACACACACACCCCACCCCACCCCTTTTTCTAATCATGTGCAACCAGTTACTTGTTCTCTCCTTGCTTCTAAGCTTTCTGGAGTAGGAACCCTTGCTTTGCGCCATCCATGGGAGGGGTTGTTTTATGACCACCTATCACAAATGGACAGTCGCAGGACCCTTGTCCATGCCTACGTGTTTTAAATGCTTTGCTGATACATAAAATAATCACTACAAAACCACCATGGACATTTCTAAAGCTGGGAGGGACAGGCAGTCCCAGACCAGCCATAAGCTGCAGTTGAATGTCCACCCACTTTTTTGGGTATTTCTTTCGGTGTGCTGGTAAAATCTGGTCTCACTTAAGGACAGTCTGCAAAACTGAAGACTCAACCCAGGGTTGTTTCCAGGCAGTGTGGTCAAGACACCTCAGCCTGCTTGCAGTCTTGCTCCTCACCAGCGGGTGTCATCTCAAAACCACCAGTCCATGGACTTCGTAGCTCCTATCCAGGCTGTATTTCAGCCCATTCTTGCTGTGCTTTTGCCGTAGGGGTTTCCTCACACTGGAAAGGGTGTTGTCCTCTTCCTTCTGCTATGTCCATCTTTACAATTGCCTCTGCAGGTAGAGCTACTGCAGTCTGGGTTTGCACAGCACAGAGGATGGGGACAAGTCCTAGCTTGGCTGTCACTGTCTGGGGCTGGGGCTCGATCAGCAGCAGTCAATAAAAGCACAAAATGACCCAGGCACACACCAGTTTTTACCCATCTCCTCTTTGCAACCTCCTCTTTAATCCCCTGCCCTGCAGCCTTGGGTCCTGCTGGACCTGGGTGCTGCTTTCAGAGGGAAGGAACTTGGCAAACACCAACTGGTGAGTACTGGGTACACAAAGAAGAGAAGAGATGATTCTTTAGGTCCAACATATTTAAATGTAGCAAGGAGCCAGGTAAGACATGGAGAACAGAAGGCTCCAGGGAGACCTTTCAGCACTTAAAGGGGGCCATATCGTATCTTAATTATAAGAAAGATGGGAACAGACTTTTTTGTAGAGCCTGTAGCGATGGGACAAGGGGTGATGGTTTTAAACTAAAAGAAGAGTGGTGTTTCAGACTGGATATAAGGAAGACATTTTTTATGGTGAGGGTGGTGAGACTCTGGCACAGGTTGCCCGGAGAGGTGGTGGAGGCCCCATGCCTGGAAACATTCAAGGTAAGGTTGGACGGGACTGTGAGCAACTTGATCCAGTTGGAGATGTCCCTGGCTCATGGCAGGGGGGTTGGACTGGATGAGCTTTAAAAGCCCTTTCCAACCCAAACCCTTCTGTGATTCTATGAAACCAACAGTAATGGCAACAGAAATCTGGGAGGGGCTGCTGGGGAAAAGCTTGTGGTTGGGGCATTTTTATCTCAGATGAGGTTTGATTTGCTCACAAGGCCAGCCCTGAATAGACCATGACTAGTCTTGAAAGTGGTCTTCAGTGCTTTCCTATTCCTCAAGCAATCAAGCATCATATCTGACACAAGAGCTTTGTTCCGAACACTTCTTTGACCGTCTTGGCATTCAAGGAGAGCTCAGAAGTGCCCATGGGGCTCTGACCCACAGCAGGCTGTGGATCCTCTGGCACCATCCCTTTAACAGAGAAGATGCTCTGAGCACATCTTCCTAGAAATAGTGGTAAGAAATAGGGTGCTTCAGGAAGATGAACGTGTGGACCACCTCCATCTCTCCAAGCATTAGTAGCAAAGCACTAGGCCAGCCTGAGGGTGTCTAGGAGCCTTAGACCAACGAATCCCCTTGACTTGCTGTTTCCCCTTGCCTTCCTTCTCTTATTCTGTAACATTAAATGGTATCCTCACCCTCCTGGGTTCCGTAATGATGATTTCTGGGGATGTTTGCACCGTGGAAACGCTGAGTGCTTTGTCTCTGTTCCTGTTGTGTTTGAATGTCCATCCACCCAAAAAGTAGGACACTTTTTGCCTGGTCCCTTCTTCCAGCCGTGGTGATGACAGAGCGTGCCCTGGGCAAGCACTAAACCATGCATCTGGGTTGGGTGAAGAGCAGGTCCTTGTTCTTGTATAGATGAAAATGCAGTAAGGACCCCTTCTAGCTGAGGGAGAAAGCTGTACCGTGGTTTTTCTCTTGTGTGTTGGCCCAGGCTCCAGCTCAGAAGACCATGTTCAAGCAGCTATGGGTCAACTCTGGCAGATCTCTGGCTCACAAAGACCCAAAGCTACAAATCTTGGGCACTGATTGACCTCCCCATCAATACAAAAGCTCAGCAGCCACCAGCCACACAGGTACTGCAAGTCCCTCCTCCAGTAACTGAGGTGCCCTGGCAGGATGTGGTGGAGCCAGCAAGGAAAGAAAGCACATGTTAGTCCCTTGTAGCCAAGAAGTGATTCCTGGAGCAAATATAGGACCCAAATTTGCAGCAGGGGCTTTGACCAGTGGCTTTTTGTCACAAAGATGCCGAGGGGGACATGTGGTGTTGTGCCAGCCTCGCTCTCTCCTACCCCTAGGGCTTCCAACCCTCACTGGAGATGCAGAGGGGGTTTTTGGTGCCCTCAAAAGCCTCCCCAAGCCACCAGGAAGGGGGAGGGGGGAGTTGCTTCACCCACGTATTATTTCACTGCGATGCAGCAAAGGCGCCTGTGTTAGGCCTTCCCATCAGTCAACCCTCAATTACACCTCGACTGATTGACTCCTCTCTCCTCTTTCCTTTCAAAAGCACGTCATTAATGGGCGAGAGGCTGATTGCACTTCATGTTAATTCAGTCGGCTGGGCCAGAGAGTAAAATGAACATTTTCTTGAGCTAGATTTACTCCCCTGAGAGACCCCTCTCCCCCTTCTCCCCCTCCCCTTGCCATCTGCTCATGACAAGCGCTCTCGGCTCTCCTCCTATCCACCAACACCAATCCATCTCCATCAGCACAGCTAGCTGTCCTGAGTGTGCCCCATAATAACATCTCCGCTCTCTAATTAGCCCTGTGCATGCTGATTTCCTAGCCATGGAAAAAATAGGGATAAAGGGCTGGAGGGTAGGGAGTGGGAAGATACCTTCTCCTCAAAAACCTGTTTGTACCCATTGGGGTTGCTACAGAGCAGACTGGGAATCAGAAGCAAAATGCTTGGGGCTTTTTTTGTTTCGCCTCTCTGAGTTTTGAGGTCTAGGGAGAGGATTTGTTTGCATTGGACGCTTGCACCCAAAAGGTGATTCCTGGTGCAAAAACAGGACCCAAATTAGTGTGTGCACCTGCACTGGTTGAACTGGTGGGGTAACGTGGGATTGCAGCGTGAGCTGCGTCCTTCTGGGGTGAGCAGTAAGAGAGGACCCAGTGCGCACGGAGATTTTGCATACAGGGCATGCGGTGGTTGCATATCGGCCTCCCTGGTTTCAAGGAGTTTCTTTGGACCTGAAGAAGAAACGATCGCAGCCCTGGTGCTAGCCTTTCTTTTGGGTTACTCCAACGAGAAGAAACCTACACACCAGTAATTTTTTTCCTCCTTTTCCCCCGCTTTTTTAAAAATTTTTTCTTTTGAGAACTGTGAAGGGGATTCAATTTCTTTTATTTTTTTCTGAATAAAGTGTGGGGTTGGTTTTTTTTCCTTGCAGAAAATGCTTGCTATCTCCTAAACAGTGATAGTTAAATTGTGTGCCCACTACTGAGGTGTCACAGCACATCTCACCCTCGAGCTAAAGCCCTAATTTCATGGATAATTGATGCCATAGTCCCCATCTGGCCAGCAACGGTGATACGGGATGTCCAGCTTTAGGACTTTGGGTACCACATCAGAACCATGCAAAAAGCTTGTTCTCTCTTATTCCACTTTGGAAGACCACTAGCTGGGTTACTGTGGTCCAGGCAGAGTTTGGGTTGGCTCTAGGATGGTGCAACCCCACATGCCACCATCCTGCCCTGCACATTTAAGGTGAGCATCGCCTGGAGTCCGTGCAGTGACTTCCTCTCACACGTAGCTGGCTCAGATACCCCTACCACAGTCTTTCTCCTAACCTTGTCTGGATTTTCTTTGGTATTTTTTTTCCTTTAATCAGTCTCCTCCTGGGCCATTACCTCTTTTGCTGTCCAGATTATCACCTACTTCACGGTGCATATGATTTTTGTCCCTTCATTTATACTGTTGTTTTCCTTCTCTATTTCTTTCAAGCTCCCAACCTTCTCCTGTCTATATATTTTTGTGGAGTGTTAAATATAGAATGAGGGAGAAGATTATGGTAAGGGGTGGTAGTTAGGTGCATGCGAAGGACCATAAACACGCTGGTTATAGCTGAGAACATCAAACATGGCCTAGGGAAATTGGAGGCATGTTTTGGGAATGGGCAGGGTGAGACAGAGAGATTAAAAGGCTCCTTCCCTGTGGTGGCCAAACCAGAGGGACATGAAAGGAGAGGGAAGAGCCTGAAGGGGAGTCGGGGTAGGTGGCTCCCAGTGCTGAGGCTTCAGGGAGGACATATCCATCCCTCACGACTTATTTGCGGCTCTGCTCCACCAAATGTCTGCAGAGCTGTACGTTTTCCAGTTCCCCTCCCAGACCTTTCCTGTGGCAGTGCCTGCAGAAATCAAGAGCACTGGGCAGAAACCAAGCCACCTCTCTGCTGTTTTTCTACAGAGGAGGGAAAAACAGAGCCACCCTCTTGTCAGGATGTCCTAGGATGCGTGGGAGAAAATATTGCCGCTGCCTTGCATGATTGCACATGTGTGCAATTTTGGGACCATCTCTACATGGACGCCAGCAGG
>NW_009258959.1:44991-46541 GCF_000687185.1 Egretta garzetta | reverse complement strand
AGCAGGAATTTTTTTCAGCCACCAAATCCCTGCATTACATTTTTTTAACATAACCGGGAGCTTGCACAGGCTCTTTGAATTCTACCAGGGCACAAGCACAGGTATCTCATCCGTGAAAATGAGTTTGGAGAGCAAATAAGGAACAGGCCATGGCCTCCAACATTGATTTAACCCACAAGTTCATAAATGTTTAAGCCACACCCCAGGTACGCATTGCTCTCAGTTTTACTGAGATGGGGCAGATAAATGGCTGGACCAGTGCATTGGTCTCAAATAGATGCTTCAGGAATCCTGAAGCATCTATGGGGGGATTCCGGATGAGAAAGAGGTTTGTGAGCAGCTTTTTGGTACCAGGGTCATGTTGAGGAATGACAAATGGATTGACAGACGGAAAAACAGACTCCTGACACTGTGCTTTCAAAGGTGCTTGCTTTTACTTCGTCTTTTATACTTCTGGTTGCTAGTGTATTTATCCTGGAGAAGCAAAGGACCTCTCTTCAGATATGGAGTTAAAATGGGTTAAAATGGTGTTAAAAGTGACGGAGGCTTTGGTTTCTCCTGCCAGTACAATAGCTGGTCTTGCTGCAGTAGAGCTGAAGATGCTGCTAAGAGCAATCTGAAGAGTGATTTACTGGGGACCTCTGGGCTTGGAGAGAGGAGGAGCTGATGAGGGGAGACTAATTGCGCAACATGCGTCTGCTGCTGGCTGACTGGCTCCTCCTGGGCAGTGAGATGGAAACCACCAGACCAGCACCCTCATGGGATCACAGGGTAACCCAGGCTGGAAGGGACCTCAGGAGAACATCCAACCTCCTCCTCCTGGGAGAGTGAATGCTGTAAGGTTTTGCAGTATCATTATGGTGCCTGAAATAGTTTTGTGGAGGGGATGACAGCAATGGGTGGCTGAACATGAGGTTCATCTGAGCCTGCTGCCTTTAGAAATGAATAGGAAGATAGTCCACCCTCCAAAGCACTTGATTTGCCCCCATGTTCTTGGCATGTTCTAAGCTTGACTTCTATGAATGCTGCTTTTTTCCCCATCACACACCAGCCCTGACGTGCATTAAAAATTGTTCTGTCATAAATTGTGCCTTACTGGGGGATCTCTTTGTAGTATAAAGCAAAGGAACATCAGAGATCCATGATCCTAGGCAGGCAAACAATCATACCTGCAAGGCTGGGCACGGACTTCAAGGGTGGGATGTTGTGGGCTTTATTTATTTATTTATTTATTTTGAAGCAAAACTGCACTACATAAAAGTAAGGAGCTCTCATCTGGCCATGATGTCCACTGGAAGAGAGCTCATGGATGCTGAGGTCTAAGTGATTTCTTAAATCCTCTCAGTCCTATGCACGAAAAAGGAGAAAAAGCAATAAGGAAGGGGCACAAATTGCCAGTTGTGTGAAGCTCAGAGAAGGACTTGTTATCTCTTACAACAGTAAGCACAAGTGTTACGAGGAGCGGCTGGGGGAGCTGGGGGTGTTCAGCCTGGAGCAGAGGAGGCTGAGGGGAGCCCTCATCGCTGCCTACAACTGCCTGGAGGAGGGGG
>NW_009258959.1:27529-44965 GCF_000687185.1 Egretta garzetta | reverse complement strand
GGATTTAGCAGGCGGGCAGAGGCGGTGCTGAGGGCCAGGGTTTGGGGGTGGGATGGCAGGGGTAGGGGAACGGTTGGGCTGGGGGAGCTTAAAGGGCTTTGCCAACCTAAATGATTCTATGACTTACCCATGCAAGCTCACGGAGCTGATAAGGAACCATCAGTAGAGCTTATGAAATTAGAGTTAATTTTCTTTCCCTTTTGTGCTCTCTGGAACAGACAGTGAAGACGAATTACTGATTGGTAGCTGATGACTGTCTAGGGGTTAGGGACGTTTACTTGCTTACATTTAATTTGGGTAAATAGAGGGCAGTCACAGCCAGTATCAGACTGGAGGGGGTTCATCTGCACGCGCCTGTGCATGCAGTCTGTGTTTCTGCAGGGATGATTTCCAGACAAATGTCATGATTTAAATCAGCTGTATGGAAAATTGTAAGAAAGAAGGGGCTCTTTGAGAGAAGTTGTGCAGATGATAAAAAGAGAGTATTGCACGGTCAAGAAATAGAATCATTCTTTGTTGAAAACCCTAAAAAATAGCTGCAGCTTAAATTGCTAAAGCCACCGAGGTAAATTGTCTGATGAGGGATGGCAGGATTTATTAGAGGCCAGATCTTTCTATTTGCCTCCCGATACTCCCGGCTCGGATGGAGCTGGGATGCTGTGACGGGAATGAATTGCGACTTGGTTTTGCAGCCAATCGTGGGTTTAGGGATGAGAAAACATCTGTCCATTCCCCATCTGACATTCGTCTCCCTCCAGCCTCTGACAGATGCTCTGATTTATAAATTCACCCACTGCTGCTGACAAGACCCAATCCCGTCCAGAAGAGCCGTGACAAAGAAGGACAATTAGGCAGTTATGCCAGCACAAATGACCAAATACTTGAGCAGCTGAGACAATCTGAACGGATTTGTATTAGGCAACGGCGATGGAAAGGCCATATGGTCCACAATCAAAACAGAGGGTTCGTTGTACGGATTTCCACTCTGAATGGGCAGGGACACTCATGCCTGCGTCTGTAAAGAGAAAAATCTTGTAAATACAGGCTCTTTGGGGAAGTTCTCGGGCAGCGCGATCCAGTTTTACCCTGGTTTTCTAGCTCTTGGGCATTTTCTGGGCATGTGTTGACATTGCCTTTACATTTGCTCCATGGGCTGACGCTTGCAAGATGCTGGATGCACAAGCTGGTCACCATCAGCTCCCACCAACTTGGGGTTGCCCAGAGGGCCAAGTTCATTTTTGGGTATTCCTGCTCCACTGCTGGGGGCAAACCCTGCAGTGCTTTGTCATATAATAAATACGTTTCCTCTGGAAATATTTGGGTATTATAGTCTTGGTTTTCACTAAGCCTCTGCTGGGTCGAGGCTTCCCCTCTGCCTTCTGTTGCGGTGTCAGGAGAATAATTCATAGACTGAATTTTATTCTTCTTCAAAGGGAGGGAAAATCCTGGCTATAAAAGCAATGACCATCTCAGTCATTAAAGCTGCAAGCGATCAGCTTGCAAAAAGGCCTCATGAAGATGTCAGCTCTGTTTAATAGCATTTGGATGTGATTTATGGCTCTGTTCTGAGACATCAGCAAAGAAATTATCCCCAGAAATAAGCAAATCTGACCAGAAGTGGCTCATGTGGTAAAGCACAGGCTCTGCTGCACTGTTCCAGTGTTGATCTGTGGTTCATGGGCCACTAATGAGCTATCAAGCCATGAGAAGGTGTTCCACAGAGCAGAAACCAAGTGTATTGTGCTCTAATACAACCCCATTGCTGAAGGTCTAGAGACAACATCAGCTACTGTCAGTACCTGGAAGCTGATGTGGAATTGTACCAATTATCTTTATGATTGATTTTTTTAAAAATTAATTTTTTATAGTCATGACTGTAAAAGAGCTTTTCTAGAGCCATAAACTTATTTCTACAGCAGATAGAAAATGCAATGTATTTTCAAATTGCTTGGATGCTCTTTAGGTTGAAAATTGTCTGGGAAATCTCCAATGCCCTGCTTGTACACAACTTTTTGAATAAAGCACCTTCTTCCACCCAGTCTGAGTGTCACGGGCAGGAGTTAAAAGAGGGGTCAATAGGGGAGAGATGGAGTTGGTGCCACAAAGTGCCCAAGGGATTTGGTTGTCCTGTCCGGAGCAGAATGAGCCATGTGTGTGGGATCATGAGGGGAGTGGGACGTGTCCTTCAAAGATGGCATCTTGGAAGAATTTAGCAACCAGATTTTCCCACTGAAGAAAATGTCTGAAGCAAATCTTGTGGGTTTCCCCCAAACTTGGCCAGTCTCATGCAAATTTGGGCAGCTTTTCCCTGTGAAGACCAGACATTTTAGTTGCAAGGTTTTAGCTGCACATTGAAATCTTGGTGTGCAAGGAAGGGAGAGGAAAGCAGCTCAAGAGACGGTGGTTGGAGCTGTAAGGCAGTAAGACCGCATCTTTCTCCTTGCCTCTTCCTCCAAAACAGAGGAAACGCTCAGGCTGACACTCTCACAGCAAAAATAAAGACTATTAAAGGTCCTGAAAATCTCAGCTAAGGATTTAGAGGCAATAAATAAATAAATAGTGTCTTTGGAGGGGAGCAACAGACAATTCTTGAGGCACTGAATCTTGGTGGGTGCATGAAAACACTGTGGGGTCAAGGAGGACCAAATTTCCATATGTCAAGGCCTCAACATCCCAGTGTTTTCATTCAAGCATCTCTTTAAGCAAAGAAGGAGAAGAAAAATCTCATGGCTGCAGACAGCCTTGCTAATGGAAATATTCAATAACCATAATTTGAACTTGGCTTTCTCATGGGCTCAAAGTAATTTCCCAATAATATCGGGAAAATATATGGCCTTTCTTGAGGTAGCAGAAGAACCGTATAACTCAAAGCATTCATTGAGTTGAAGACATTTGCCAGCATTTCAGATTTGATTTTTCTGCTGAGCCGGAGTCAGATTGAAAACAGTGATGCAGGGAAACCAAAAAGAAAACCTGAACAAAAAACCAGGGAGATATTAGAGCACGAATATTCATTAGTGAATCACAGCAATGAAAAGGAAATGATTCACAACCCTAATGCCCTAAGCAGCCGCCTAACCAGAACACAGTTTAATCAGAATCTTCAAGGACTAGATCTTTGACGTAAAGGTGGGGGCTTTTTTCCCCAAAGTGTCCATTTTAACAAATGGGTCAAATATGACCAACTCTGAGCTTGTTGTTAAAAATGGGTTGAGAAATGGAAACGAGCCAAGCACACGGTCACGCAACATCCATGCCATCCCTTAGGGCTGGCCCTAAGCACCTCTTGAGTGTCCTGGGAAAGGGTTTTTTTCCTAACTTTTCCAGATGCCCTGCTTGCAGCTGAAGGCTTTGCGCCTTCCCCCAAACCCACGGTCATTCTCATTTCCCAGACTCATGGTGTGGGGCTGTGTCCATCTGCAGCAGGAACCTCCAACTCCACCCAGCAGCAGGGAGGAGGCTGCAACCTGCTCCCTGATGAACTTGGGCTTGGAGCAGACTATGAGACAAACCCTGACCCTGCAACCACCCCTTCCTTGCTTGGTGCTCACACCTCCCTGCAGCAAAAGTAAAGAAAAGAAGCCTTGTTGACTGCTTAGCCTTTAAACAACTTCTTAGTCGTTAAATATAGGACATATAGGCTCCTGAAGGAAATTTTGGCCCAGGATGCCTGCTGTGCCCAAAGGCTGGAGCCACAGGCCTGCAGACGGGCTTTCCTCTACCTTTTCCTCCTCCATCCCCACCCCAGAGCGTGAGGGTATTTAACAGGATGAAACTGTCCATCCCACTCGCTTCCTGGGCATGATGTGTCCTTCAGGATGGCTCCTCTGCACCCATGCAACCACAGCAAAACCCTAAATACAAGGTGCGCTGGGCATTTCTGTGGAGCTGGGGCACTACTAGAGCTCAGATTTGGCCTCAGCATCTTTTCCCCACCCCATAAGCACGCTGGGGGAGAGTGCATTGATTTGGAGAGGCACTGGCTGTAGCTCAAGCAGTTCAGCCCAGTAAGGTTAAGGCTGATATTTTCTGAGTAGCACCTCATGCTGGGTGACACAGGACAGTATCAGATCCAGTGGTGAAAATGGGAATGCATGACTCTTCCCAGGGTCTGTTTTTATTCCTGATGAAGCTTGCAGGTGACACCAAATTGAGTGGTGAGGTAGACACTCCGGAAGGGAGAGCCACCCTGCTGGAAGACCTGGAGAGGCTGGAAAAGTGGGCTAACAAGAACCTCATGACGTTCAACACAGACAAGTGTAAGGTCTTGCACCTGGGAAAACACAATCCACGAGTGCAGCGGACAACAAGCTCCAGAGGAATGAGCAGGGTGCTGCTGTGGCCAAGAAGGCCAACAGGGTGCTGGGGGGCATCAACAAGGGCATCACCAGCAGAGAGAAAGGAGCCATCATCCCACTCTGCTCAGCACTTGGTCAGGCCACACCTGGAATCCTGGGTACGGGTCTGGTCCCCGCTGTACAAAAAAGATGTGGACAGGCTGGAGGGGGTCCAGGGAAGGGCCACCAAGGTGACCCAAGGGCTGGGATGCCTATCTCAGCCATAGGAGGAGAGCTGGGTTTGTTCAGCCTGGAGCAAAGGAGGCTCAGAGGGGATCTCATCACCACGTACCAGTACCTAAGGGGTGGCTACAAGGAAGATGGAGACTCCCTTTTCACAAGGAGTCCCATGGAGAGGACAAGGGGAATGGACACAAGTTGCTCTTGGGGAGATTCCCATTGGACATGAGAGGGAAATTTTTCACAGTGAGAACAGTCAACCATTGGAATAATCTCCCCAGGGGAGGGGTTGACTCCACCACATTGGACACTTTCAAGCCTCAGCCGGACAGGGTGCTGGGCCATCTTGTCTGGGCTGGGCTCTTGCCTTGAAAGGTTGGACCAGATGATCCTTGATGTCCCTTCCAACATGGGATTCTATGGTTCTATGATTATTCCCTTCTGCCTGTTCCTGAACAACTCGCTGTTCCTATATTTCAATTTAAAGGATTTTTATTTTTTTTTAAAATCACCAGGAAGGGGTTAAATTAGCTTCCTGTGCTTTGTTTTAAACAGAAGATATTAGAATTATTTTTAATTAACTTGGGTCTCTGCAATCATTACGTGCTTTCCAGAACATGTCTGTGTTGCTAATGAGTGTCAGGACCATCGTTTTACTGATGGGGAAACTGAGGCACAGGCAGTGACGGTGACATTCTGCGGGGCACAGAGGAAGGTTTATTGCTGGGATCTTAAATCCTTTTAAGCTGGTTCCTGTGCTGCAGCCCCAAAGCAGACACAGGGAAATTGCACTTCACAGATGCAGTCTTACTGCCTGCCTTTGCACGCTGCTCTGGAAATGGCTTTTATGAAGGCTAATTAGTATGGAAAAGCAATCACAGAAACCAGGAAGAGAGGTAATGATCCATGGGGCAAAGCAGCATACGCAGTGAGCCTCCAGCCTGACGGGCTGAGCAGAAACACAGCACATTTTGGACCATTTGAGTAACGGACCAGGCTAAAGACATCAACCAAAAGGTATGGATGCAGAAATCAGGAGGCTTTTCAGGAAAAGTCACGGAGAAATGCATTTCCACAGCCTGGAAACTGGAGTCAGAGATGCTCGAACAAGGGTGGCTGGTTTTGCCCTGCAGAAGTCAGTGGGGGAAGTGAACAACCAGCTGGCCAGATGTTACTCAGAAATTAACTGCTACCAAGCCCTTTCACATCCTTAGAGGTGGTATTTTATATTTATTTATTATTTTATTATATTACATTTAGTATTATAAGATACAGGAACAGCCTGAGCTTAATGCTCATAATACTGGAACAACCTTGCTTAAATGGATAAGCTGAGGCATGGAAAGTTTTCGGTGACCTTCTCATGGCTGTAAAGAAACTCTCTGCAAATCCCTCACTAATGCTCTGCTCTCCACCGTATCTGCAACATCAACTTTTTGCCACCAGTCTGCAAAAGAAATCTCATGTGGATATTCATTAACTTACTGCTTCTTGTGTCTGCGCCTTCCTACAGCCCATACCTGTGTCTCATCCTGTAGCAGGGCTGCTCTGGGGATCGAATTTGTACAGAGGGGACCAGAACTGTACCCAGGATTCCAGGTGTGGCCTGACCAAGCGCTGAGCAGAGTGGGATGATGACTCCTTCATCCCTGCTGGTGATGCCCTTGTTGATGCCCCCCAGCACCCTGTTGGCCTTCTTGGCCACAGCAGCACCCTGCTCACACCTGTTGAGCTTGTTGTCCACCAGGACCCCCAGGTCCCCCACAGAGCTGCCCCCCAGCCGCGTGGATCCCAGCCTGTGCTGCACTCCTGGATTGTGTTTTCCCTGGTGTAAGACCTTACACTTGTCTGTGTTGAACGTCATGAGGTTCTTGTTAGCCCTCTTTTCCAGCCTCTCCAGGTCTTCCAGCAGGGTAGCTCTCCCTTCCAGAGTGTCTACATCCCCACTCGGATCTCATCACCCTGTACCAGTATTTAAAGGGTGGCTACAAAGAAGATGGAGACTCCCTTTTCACAAGGAGTCACATGGAAAAGACGAGGGGTAATGGGTACAAGTTGATCCCAAGAAGATTCCAACTTGACATGAGAGGGAAATTTTTCACAGTCAGAACAGTCAACCATTGGAATAATCTCCCCAGGGGAGGGTTTGACTCTGCCACATTGGACATTTTCAAGCCTCAGCTGGACAGGGTGCTGGGCCATCTTGTCTGGACTGTGCTCTTGCCTAGAAAGGTTGGACCAAGTGATTCTTGAGGTCCCTTCCAACCTGGATTCTATGATTCTATAAATTTAACTCAAGTCCTACCACTGTGGAAACATGGGGTAAACTGTGCAGCAAGGGAGCATGCCCTGGAGCACAGGCTTGTGGACAGTCCATCTTAGGAGGCATCTGAACATCCTTCTTCAAAACCTAGCAAGCAGCAAGATGCTCTAACACCATCTCAAAGTGTCAACAGATGAGAGATGTCCCCAGAGCCACAAGAAGGTGCAGGCTTGATAGCTGGGGTGCATGGGACATCGGGGTCATCTCCTGCTGCAGGAAGGTTGAGAAGAACTTTATCCTTTATTTTTTTCAATCATGTCAGCCTGCCACATCAGTACACAAATGCAATCCAGTGCAGTAGAAGTATTCTTGTCAGCATCCAGCCACAGCAGGGAGATGTTGGTCTCGTATTTTATACAGTGGAGCAGCGATAAGAGTGTTGTCCTACTTCAGTGAGATGTAACCAGGATTTGCCTCATTCGTTTGCAGTCAGAGTGTGTATCTGTGATAGTAACTCTATGCTCGCCCTTGCTGAAGAGCTGACCCCCATGGCTGTGAGGTCTGGGTGCTTCTCAATCATCTTGATGCCCATGGCATGGATGAAAGATTCTGCACTATGGCCTGGAGGAGCTGAGCTAATGCGTCTGCTAGCAGACTGCTCCAGATCAGCTTGTCCTGGCTCTCCCTCATCCAAAAAGCCTGCAGTTACTGCATGTGTGAGATAATGCTTTTGGGGAAGGAGGAGTTATTATGTTGGAAATCTCCTTTTCAGGGCACTAAACTTGCCAGACAAGTCCTGTTCAGAGAGCTCCGTGAGAGCATAAGAGGGATGGGATGGGTGGATGGATGGCCGGATGGATGGATGATAGGCTGTAATAAACCCAGAGCAAACCCCACCAGACACTTCTGCAGCTCCTTGGCTTCCTTAAGTCTCTTCCCCCCCAGCCTACTTAAATCCTTCATCTCCTCTCCAGTACTGAGCTCTGAAAGACAAGAGTGGCTCTGCCGTAATTAAAACAGCATGGTCCAGTGAACTGGAAGGAGAAAGGCACCAGGGCTGGCAGATGGCAACAGTGGGGTCTGTGCGTGTGAAGCATCTCCTTTAGGGAGTTTAGCTGTTCTCCAGGGTCACCTGAGTGGCTGGGAGGGATGAGTGGGTAGAGGGGCTTTTCAGATGTAGACATCCTGCAGCTACTGCATGGACACGTCTACTCCAACCCCCCCAACAGCCCCCGGCTTTCAGTAATAACTATGCACAACCATTTGCAAGCAATCGTATGGGCAAACATCCACCTTGTGAGCACAGAGGAGGTTTGCAAATGCGTCTGCACCAAAGACTCATGCAAATTAGCACCAGAGAGATGAATGCATTCATTTGGGAAGTCAAGCTCAAGATTTGTCCTAAAGCAATGAGTGGTAGTTGCCTTTACCGGAGGTTAATAAATCTCATAAATGAATAGACTGGATGTTCTAACAGCTCCTTTTTCATTTTCTAAGGATGGAGATTGTAGAGGATATTTAATGGCTTTGAATAATAAACAACAGCTCTCCAAATGGAAAAAAATTCTTATGCAAAATGGAAATGAAACCCGCTGAAATTTTTCATTAAGGGAAAAAGAGAGGAGGAAAGAGAAAACCAGTTCGACCTATGTTTTTCTTCCCCATACATGGTTACTTTTTACTAGGCAGGGAGCATACCCAAAATGCTGGGTTCAAATTTCTGTTGGACTCAGTAACCTGAACCAGGAACCGATTGCACCCATCAGTATGGGTCTGAGAGGCTTCAAGGCTGTGTGGCCCTGGGCACATGCTGCTGGACTCTGTAAATGTGCTTTGGCTTTGGAGATGATTTTGGGGGCCTTTGAACTCGGTGTGCTGGTTTGGGATGGGATAGAGTTCTTTTTCTTCACAGTAGCTGGTATGGGGCTGGGGTTTAGATTTGTG
Organism: Egretta garzetta; assembly: GCF_000687185.1. Taxonomy (NCBI): domain Eukaryota; kingdom Metazoa; phylum Chordata; class Aves; order Pelecaniformes; family Ardeidae; genus Egretta; species Egretta garzetta. The sequence continues at coordinate 36,241 of NW_009258959.1, read as the reverse complement.
CTGCAAACAATGTTGATAGCTCAGGGGTGTTTCAGCTATTGCTGAGCAGGGCTTACACGGAGTCAAGGCCTTTTCTGCTCCACACCCCACCCACCAGCAAGGAGGCTGGGGGTGCACGAGGAGGTGGGAGAGGACACAGCCAGGACAGCTGACCCTAACTGGCCAAAGGACTATTCCATACCATATGACGTCATGCTCAGTATATAAGCTGGGGGAAGAAGAAGGAAGGGGGGAACGTTTGGAGTGATGGCGTTTGTCTTCCCAAGTCACCGTTACACGTGATGGAGCCCTGCTGTCCTGGGGATGGCTGAGCACCCACCTGCCAATGGGAAGTGGTGAATGAATTCCTTGCTTTGCTTTGCTTGCATACACAGCTTTTGCTTTCCCTATTAAACTGTCTTTATCTCAACCCACGAGTTTTCTCACTATTACCCTTCCGATTCTCTCCCCCGTCCCACCAGGGGATGAGTGAGTGAGCGGCTGTGTGGGCCTAAGATGCCAGCTGGGGCTAAACCATGACACTCTGGTTTTGGGTAGAAAAGTTGAGAATTTAGATGCTGGGGTGGCTCCCTTTCCTGAATGGTGTGAATTGCTGTGACCCCAAAGCTTGTCCTAATCATTGCTACAGAAGATGTGATGGTGCCATTTCCAACCCATCCAGTCCTGTCTCATCTCCCACACAACATGGAGTTCACTCCATTGCACCTTAAGCTGCCAGTTCTCACTGTGACATCACCATGACCTCATGGACCAGACAGAACTTCTCATCTTTGCGTCAGTCGCCGACTGTCCCTGCAGCTCGTGGGCAAAGTGCAAAAAGGACAAAGTGGGCTCTAGGTGGGCTAAGCTGTCCCCCAGAAACACCTCTGGAGAACGTGTCCACCAGCCACAGTCCAGCCCTGCGGCCCCTGCTCACCACGGGAAGAGCCATGGGTTGCCTCATGCTTCCAGACGGGAAGCGAAGGAGAGGAAGGAGCTAAGAGCAGGGCACTTTCTGCAGTAAATCACCTGCCTGCTGTGAATCAGCCAAACCTTCATCTTCATTCATCATGGCCAGAAAAGCTCCTGCCTGTCTGGCTCCAGCAGCCATAGCCAAAAGGCTGAGCAGCTCCTTCTGCTCCACAGACAGGCTGGGCTGCCTCTTGTGCTTGCTCCACACTTTAATTTTGAACATTAATTGCACAGTCCATCTCTGTCTCATTCCTGTCTCTTTACTGAGGTGTCATTTGGAGACCTTTTTTCCTAAAGAGAGGCTTGATGGGAATGGCCAAACTCCATGAAAAGGTCCTGGGACAAGGGACCTCTGAGCATCTTTATCCCAGCAGCTGCTCAGAGCAGGATTAGCCCCAACTCTAGGCCAGGGTGGACATGTCTTTGTCTAGCCGTGTCTCTTGGTGTGGGCACCAGCTGGAACACTCAAAATTCCATTTAAATGTAAGAAAAAAACTTTTCCAGTGTATCAAACACTGGAACAGTTTGCTTACAGGAGCTCTGGAGTCTCCCTCCTCAGAGATGTTTGAAACCCAACTGGACAATGACCTGATCAACCTTCTCCAGCCGACTCGGCTTTGAGCAGGGGGTTTGGACTAGGTCCTATCCAGAGGTCCCTGCCCACCTCAGCAATTTGGTGATTCTGTGATTTTTCTGAAAACTAACCTCTTTGCAATCTGGTGCTAAAAATGTTGGCCAGATGTGCTGGATGAGGAATAGTTCTTCTGGTTTTCAGGCATCAACGGCCTACATTTAGCAAGCTCTATGGAGAAATATAGGCTCCTCCAAGGGTAAATTTGAATCTCCCATGGCTGTGGTTTTACGTGGCCTAGTTTTCAGCAGCAATATTGGCTTGAGGTCATCCCTCCTTCCTCTCCCAGCTGAGAAGAAGACTGTGGAGGCCAACCATTTGTTTAAGCTGACAGGGACTGGACTGTGAGCTGGCAGAGTCAAGGGACATGGACAATATTGCCACCAAAGACTTTGTGTTGTTGGAACCAAGTCTTAAAGTAAATTCAAACTTGTTTTCTCCCATGGGAACGTGTATCTCTTTGGGAGAGGGTCCATGGAGGGGCAAACAGGGTAAGCAGGGCTGTTTGGCAGCAGCCTGGCAGGGGCTGGTGCTGCTGGCTAATTACTGCAGCTGCATGCAATATTTTTTGTCATCATTTTAAATGAAATCTTGTCACAGACTCCACGCAGCCTGATGCTGTGGTTTTCTCATGAATAACTCAGAATAATTATCAGTCTTAAACACTGACTAATCCTCATAACAACACCTCACAACAGACAGAAAAAAGGAATTCTCTTGGCTGTATATATATCACCGTTGAAGCAAAAAGATCGAATAATGTGTCTAAGATGAGGTAGGAAATGAATGGCAGGGTGAGGAATGGAGTTACGGGGTTTCTGGCTTCCACGTTGTACTTCGCACCTTATTTATGGCATTGGTGTTTCTTCAGAGTTAGCAAAAAAAATATATTAATATGGGAGAAACAGAACTGCAAGGATAAATGTTACTCGGAGAGGGAAGTGGAAAATGTAGAGAAGCCAGAGGAAGGGGACAACTTTTGCGTCGCTGGTTTGACTGGAAGTGTTGGAGCGGATCCAGAGGAGGGCCACAAAAATGCTCCGAGGGCTGGAGCACCTCTGCTATGAGGACAGGCTGAGGGAGTTGGGGTTGTTCAGCCTGGAGAAGAGAAGGCTTTGGGGAGACCTGATTGCGGCCTTTCAGTACCTAAAGGAGGCCTATAGGAAAGATGGGGAAAACCTTTTTAGTTGGGCCAGCTGTGACAGGACAAGGGGGGATGGTTTTAAACTGAAGCAGGGTAGGTTTAGACTGGATCTAAGGAAGAAACCAAAACATTCTATGATTCTATGATTCTATGATTCTATGATTCTATGATTCTATGATTCTATGATTCTATGATTCTATGATTCTATGATTCTATGATTCTATGATTCTATGATTCTATGATTCTATGATTCTATGATTCTATGATTCTATGATTCTATGATTCTATGATTCTATGATTCTATGATTCTATGATTCTATGATTCTATGATTCTATGATTCTATGACTGGAGGCTGGAAGTGCTGAAAATATCGCAGGTGGGCTCAGGCTATGCCAGCATTTCCAGAAATCTGCTGCCACCTCAGGGACTGGGATCACAGAAGATTTTGGAAACGAACCCAAATTATTATCAAATGAGGCAGCTGATATTTTAGCCAAAAATGTCAAACCCCACAATTTTCTGTTCCTTAATGGAGACAAATCTATTTTAGCAGGGAAAAGACAGAGTGCCTGATCGGTAAGGAGGTGGTGAATAGAGGAAGAAAGACTCGGTTGCCAGTTATAGGCACGTAGGGTATTTTTTTAAATCCCCTGTTCCTGGAGTCATGTGAGATGCCCTGCTCCCATTTCTCATCATCTCCCCCTGCACACTGTTGTTTTTCGAGACAATCTTAAGAATTACATGGGAGGCCCCTGAATACTCAGATCAACAACCCACCCTTTCATGAGCAAAAAAGCCTCCAAAACATTAGTTTTTAAAGACAGTCTCCTGAGTTGGAGGGGACAAGGTTGTGAAGTTTTAGTTCCTGGCAAGCTGTTGGGGAGGAGGGCAGCGAGCCCAGGGCAGAGAGGAGGAAAGGACAGAGATCTGCTCCAGCATGGGGACACGGGGGTGTCTCCTCTGGCCTGGCCAAGGTGGGGGCAGTGGGGATCTGCAGGCTGTCAGGAGCCAAACACTGGGTCCCTGTCCCTGTCCCTTGTGTCCTGGTGAAGACCGACTGGGGACATGCTCAGTGCCATTCCTTGGTAGCGATTCTGATGTCACCTCATTCCTTTCACCCAGCCCAGGACCCCTGGCAGAAAGCTTACTTTCATTGACTCGTAGATAGAATGGTTTTGGTTGGAAGGGACCTTTTAAGACCATCTACACCAACCTTGCTGCCATGGGCAGGGACATCTTCCAGTAGATCAGGTTGTTCAAAGCCCCATCCAACCCAACCTTGAATATTTTCCATGATGGGGCATCCACAACTCCTCTGGATAACTTGTGCCAGTGTCTCATCTCCCTCATCATAAAGAATTTATTCCTTATGTCCAACCAAAACCTACCCTCTTGCAGTTTAAAACCATTCCCCCCTGTCCTGTCACTATAGACCTTGGTAAAAAATCTGTCCTCATCTTTCTTACAAACTCCCCTTACATATTGCAAGGCCACAATCAGGTCTGCCCGCAGCCTTCTCTTCTCCAGGCTGAGCACCCCCAACTCTCCCAGCCTGGCCTTACAGGAGAGGGTCTCCAGCCCTTGGACCATTCCCATGGCCTCCTCTGGCCCCACTCCAACAGGTCCCTGTCTGTCCTGCGCTGGGGACCCCTGAGCTGGACACAGGGCTCTGGGGGGGTCTCACCAGAGCAGAGCAGAGGGGCAGAATCCCATCCCTTGCCCCACTGGCCACGCTGCTGGGGATGCAGCCCAGGGGAGGGTTTGCTTTCTGGGGTTCTGGGTTGCCAGCGCACATGGCCGGCTCATGGCCAGCTTTTCATCCACCAGTACCCCCAAGTCTGTCTCTGTTTTCACTGTATTTTTTCCCCAGCCTTCCCCTCCTCTCCATTCATAATCCATACCTTTGCAGAAAAAAACCCCTTTGCTGCAAAATTGCCTTTCCCCAAAGAGAAAGAAGAAGCAGGGAGACCCTACAAGGGAACATTCCTTGTGATTTAGAGCATTATTATAACAGTTTCGCATTTCCAAATAGAAACATCATTTGTGGCATGAGTAGTGCCGCTGCCTATTTAAAATGCTGCCTGAGGCGAAGGTGCATTTCTACGTGCTCTTTTTACAAAGCTCCTTGAAAGCACTGGAGCCTGGACCAGCTGGTACCCCCTTGTCCTGCATTTGCTTGTCGTGATTAAATGTGGCAGGATGGTTTTTCCAAAGAGATCAGCCTCCTGTGGTTTCAGTAGTGCCCACGTCCCCATGTGCTGCCCAGATCTGTCCATTGAAAACAGCTCAGGAGCTCATCAGCTCTTCCAAAAATGAAGTCCCGTCTGCACTCTTGGCGCGCTTCACATTAGCACTAGAATGAAATGCAAACCACATCTTGTCGGGTGATTGAAGAACTTGGAATTATAAATTGCAACTCGTATATTTTTAAGCACATTAAGAACACCACTACATTCATCCTTCCGATTTCAAACAATTCGCTTTTTTTCCTCCTTGGCTTAGCAATGAATTGTTTGAGATGTCTCCTTCCTCTGCACAGGTAGATGAGATGAACCAAGAGGGAAAATTCAGCCCAAGAAAACGTGGGTGATATCTAGGAGCCTTTCAGCAAGAGCCAGTAAGGTATCTAAAATACTTTGGTTTGTAACACAGAAGAGGACTGCCCCGAGTCAAAACCTTCTCCTCTTAGTGTCCACAATTAGAAACGCTAAAAAACAATGCAAAAAGGAAAGTGTGTGTCTTCTATCCTGCATAGTGGCAAAGTAGGAGAGAAAATGAGTAAGAGAAGCTGAAGGCTGCAAGGGAAAATACACAATGACTGGGGAAAAGAGAGCAAAGAGGAGCTGCAATGGGAATGGAGGGATCCTAGGAATGGGTTGGCGCTGTCAATAAACTGAGATTAGAACTTTTAGAAATACGTGTTGGGTGCTAGATTTCCCCAGCATGACAATGACCAAACACTTCTATGTCATCAGCAACAACAGGAGATGTTAATCAATGATATAAGCGATCAACAGATTTCAATCAGCAGACACCACCTGGATGACCTGGCTGGTTTGAAAGCATTGCAAGGGGCTGCCCAGGGAAGGGGTCGAGTCCCCAGCCCTGGAGGGATTTAAAAGCCGGGCAGACAAGGTGCTTAGGGACAGGGTTTAGTGGTTGGATGGCAGCGTTAGGGGAACGGTTGGGCTTGATGATCCTAAAGGTCTTTTCTAACCTGAACGATTCTGTGGTTCTAGGATCCTATGAAATCTGTGATTGCCTGTGGAGCTTTGGAGCAGAGATCCGCAGAGACTGCCACAAAGCCTGATGCTCTTCAACATTTTTCTCAATGATCTGGAAATAAATATAAAATTACCGCTGACACAACTCACATACAACACAAAGACAGCCAGCACAAAAAAATATGATGAGTCACGCAGAGCAATCTGGATCGCTTGGGTCCGTACAGCCAAAGTGCATGTTAATAATGCCAAAAGCTAAGCCAGACTCTGGGAAAATGCAGACGGTTGTGGCCTGAGATCCAGAGATGATTTCTTGGGAAGAAGGTCTCTGACTAGTCTTTTGGGGTCACCAAGAGCACGCAATAAGTGTGGTCTTCTGGGGAAAAAGGGCTAGTGCCATCCTTCAGGAGGAAAGCATTGCAATCAAGAGAAGCTCCTAGAGATTCCGGGGGGCTATTTATTATCAGATATAATAAAGCAATGCATATTTAGTGTCAAGAGAGAAGAGCTTAGTGAGGCAAGTGGTGGTTCCCCCACCTCCTGGGGCATGAATCATAGAGTCATAGAATGTTTTGGGTTGGAAGGGACCCCTAGAGGTCATCCAGTCCAACCCCCCTGCAGGGAGCAGGGACATCTTTAACTACATCAGGTTGCTCACAGCCCCATCCAACTTGGTCTTGAACGTTTCCAGGGATGGGACCTCCACCACCTCTCTGGGCAACCCATTGCAGTGTTTCACCACCCTCATTGTAAAGAATTTCTTCCTTATATCCAGTCTAAACCTATCCTGGTTTAATTTAAAACCATTACCCTATGAGATCAAGATGAGATGCCCTCCTTGTCAAGAAGTACCCCAGTACCCCAGAGGGTAACTGGGAAGGGTGGAAAAGCCTTGGCCACAGAGCTTGCCCAGAGAGGAAGCATCTGACCACACATTGGTGGGGATTGCAGGATCTTCCTATATCTGCAAACCCACTAACCTATTTTTATTTCTGCATGACTGGAAAGCTGAACCACAAGCACAGTCGCCCACACATCGCATTTCCTCCTTATGCAACTGTTCCAAAACCCAAGCCCCGTCGCACAAAGCAAAGTCAGGCTCATCTTCTCCTGCCAGATGCACCTCATACTACATATTGGGCTGGTTGGAGGAGTTCTGTTGCTACTAGGCCAGAAAAGAGAACCGAGGAATTAAACTGGTGTTAATTCAGCTTTGATGAAGGAATTAAGACCTGGGGTTTTTTTGCTCTGTGTTTAATGGTTGGTCTGGGACACAGCCATCACACACAGTCCCATCAGCTGGGTAGTGGCACCCATTTGCACAGAAGTATGGACCACACAGACCCCAGCTGGGCATAAGGGCTTACAGGACTGGGGGTCTTCTGGATGACCAGACTGACAAGAAATTCTCCAAGACTGCTTGGAGGAGGATCACCTCTTGGGAGAAAAATCTAGCACTGAGGCTTTGCCATTGTGGCCCTTGTATTTGCATCTAGGGGCTGTCACCCAGAGAGATGGAACGCCACTGCCCTGATGTCCCATTAAGGATGGTGGAAGTCATTGAGTTGCTCTTTGGATAAAACTGGTCCTCTCTCTAGTGTCCTAGTGCTAATGGGCCAACTCTAGAGGAATCAGTGGAGATGTAGCAAAACCACTGAAAGAATAATAGGGCCAACACAGCCTTGCAGAAGGTCTGGAGCCACTTTCAGAGAATAACCATGTTGAACCCTTCCTCCTTTTTTGTTCTCCTACAGACAGGCTCAGTCTGTCCTTAAGAAGGAATGTACGGTTGGACTCGATGATCTTAAAGGTCTTTTCCAACCAAAGCGATTCTATGATTCTATGATTCTATGTCCATTTTTCTGCCCATGTCCTGCAGCAAAAATCTGATCAGAAGGTGACAGAACTGTGGGTCGTGGTGAAGACAGGAAGAAAGTGGTATGATTTACTGTATTTAAGTCTCAGAATCAGCACAGCTGGGAGTTAAGCCTCCATGCAGAGCAATTTTAATGGGCTGGAGAAGGCCAGAATCTCGGGGTTCAAATTCGGTAATGGAGACACCAATTCAACTATAAGATATGGAGTCACAAGGAGTCACAGGGTAAAGATGAGGGGTAATGGGTACAAGTTGATCCTGAGAAGTTTCTGACCGGACATGAGAGGGAAATTTTTCACAGTGAGAACAATGAACCATTGGAATAATCTCCCCAGGGGAGTGGTTGACTCTGCCACACTGGGTACTTTCGAGACTCAGCTGGACAGGGTGCTGGGCCATCTTGTCTAGAACATCTTGTCTCGGCCAGTAGGTCAAGGGAGGTTCTCCTCCCCCTCTACTCTGCCCTGGTGAGACCCCACCTGGAGCACTGTGTCCAGGTCTGGGCTCCCCAGTTCAAGAAAGATGAGGAACTCCTGGAGAGAGTCCAGAGGAGGGCAACAAGGATGATGAGGGGACTGGAGCATCTCCCCTGTGAGGAAAGGCTGAGGGAGCTGGGCTTGTTCAGCCTGGAGACGAGAAGGCTGAGAAGGGATCTCATCAACACATACAAGTATCTTAAGAGTGGGTGTCACGAGGATGGAGCCAGACTCTTCTCAGTGGTGCCCAGCGCCAGGACAAGGGGCAATGGGCACAAACTGCAGCAGAAGAGGTTCCAATTGAACGGGAGGAAGAACTTGTTGACTGTGAGGGTGCGCGATCCCTGGCCCAGGCTGCCCAGGGGGGCTGTGGAGTCTCCTTCTCTGGAGATCTTCAACCCCCGCCTGG
>NW_009258959.1:24149-26740 GCF_000687185.1 Egretta garzetta | reverse complement strand
TCAAGAAAGATGAGGAACTCCTGGAGAGAGTCCAGAGGAGGGCAACAAGGATGATGAGGGGACTGGAGCATCTCCCCTGTGAGGAAAGGCTGAGGGAGCTGGGCTTGTTCAGCCTGGAGACGAGAAGGCTGAGAGGGGATCTCATCAACACATACAAGTATCTTAAGAGTGGGTGTCACGAGGATGGAGCCAGACTCTTCTCAGTGGTGCCCAGCGCCAGGACAAGGGGCAATGGGCACAAACTGCAGCAGAAGAGGTTCCAATTGAACGGGAGGAAGAACTTGTTGACTGTGAGGGTGCGCGATCCCTGGCCCAGGCTGCCCAGGGGGGCTGTGGAGTCTCCTTCTCTGGAGATCTTCAACCCCCGCCTGGATGCTGTCCTGTGCCCCCTGCTCTGGGTGAGCCTGCTTGAGCAGGGGGGTGGGACTGGGTGATCTCCCAAGGGCCCTTCCAACCCCTGCCAGTCTGTGATTCTGTGATTCTGTGTGATAGACTGTGCTCCTGCCTGGAAAGGTTGGACCAGATGATCCCTGAGGTCCTTTCCAACCTGGTATTCTATGATATTGGTAAGTAAACAGTGGCCAGGCCAGTAACAAGCACCCCTTCACAGAAATGGCCAATGAATGCACAAGGCTGGATGTTTGCACCAGTGCAGACGTTGTAAGGAAATAGATTTTTCTCAGGGATGTTGCTCACTTTGCATTTATATCTGAAATTATAGTGCAGGAGAAAACTGGGGAGATTCCTTCTACCATGCATAGCATGAAGTGACTTGAACATTTGAAGCATGCAAGAGGGATGCTCTGACGTTGGAGATGAGCGGGGATCTTCTGAAATTCAGGGGAATATGGACAAGGATCTTCTTTTCTCACTGTTTCAATCCAAAATCCAGATTTTTATACTCTGAGTATAAGGAAATTCATATGCATCTAACCAAGAGGCGGGTTGGTTATTACCCCCCAGCATTCTATTTTTCTCTTGTGTTTAAGAAAAGACTATGAGATATTTCAGGCAGTCAGAAATCCAGCAGTAAAGAACTGGATTTTTTAATGCTGGAAGGGAAGGTATTGCCCCTTCTGTCCGTTATAACACCCTTAATGATTGCTGTCTGCTATTTCAGTGAAAACTGAAGTAAAACAGTCTAGAAGGAACATTTCAAGAACAGCCTATCATGAGGCGAAGTGGCTTTCCAACTTCCATCCTGAAACCTTTAAAGCTTTAAAAACAAAAGCCTGTCCTAAGTTAGAGCACATATTTTCATGTCCATACAGATATTTGTGGAGACTTCAGAGGTTTTGACCCCAAAGTCTGCCTGGGAAAAGTTGATGGACACTCTAGAGAGGGTGGATAGATAAGGAGCACCAAGTTCCTCCCAAATCTCTTTGTGACGCTCTGAAGTACAGCTTCAGTTTAACCTTTTCCTTGCACTTTTCACTGGGAAGTCCAGCACATCGTTGTCATTATGCCATGCCAACTAAGACAAACGAAGATGTCACTGGAGTAATTACGAATAATGTGTGTGCACCTAGACAGAAGCGGGAAATCCATTAGCCACCCATTTCTGAGCTGCTGGGTTGCTTTCAGGAGGGAGAAAACTGCACGTTTCTGAAGACAACGCTTACAAAAAGTATTCCTTGAGATCAGGCTAATGCTGGACGGAGATTTGGGGATGGGCTGTAGTTGCACTAGAGCAACTCGGGAAAGCGATCAAAGTCTTTGTGCTTTGTTTTTCTATTTGCAAGCAAAAAAGGTATTTTGCTTTTCTACAGCATCAGGGCAGGTGATCTAATATTGTGCTAACAGCGGCAGTCCTAGCACCATTTGGGGCTGGGGTGTGCATGTATTAAATTCAGATGCAATGAATCCGTGCTTTGCTATTGTAGCAAGGCCTTTTCTTCCATCTTTGTGCAGTCATTGATGCAATGCAGACTTTACATGAGATGTTACCAGATTTTTGTGCATGCTTCTCTGGGGCACAGGATGCCAATGTTGGAGATTCAACTCCCTGGACATCAGATATCTAAATATAAATTTAAATATTTAAGATGGTCATCCCTGGCTCAGCTCTCTGGGTCACGATTCATCCAAGCTATTTTTACCATTTCCCTTAGGATGAAATATGCTGTCTCCTGGAAGTGCCTGTTTCTCGCCTTTGGCTGTGAAGGAGTTTGGAGTGAACATCTCAGATGGTGAGGGCACGTACACTTGGATAAATCCCTCCTTGCAGTTTCAAGCCTTCTGCCCTTCCCTTCTGCTGCCTGTCTCCCAGGTCACTGCCTGGACCAGCGCCTGGGGCCTGCTGGGTTGTCTGTATCTCCTTCCACCTCCTTCTAGGGGAAGGTTGGACCAGTCATTCTTTCAGGATATCCCCAGTCACACTAATTCCAAGTGAGGTTCAATGGAGGCATTTTTTTGTAAACCTAGAATCATAGAATCATTTAGGCTGGAAAAGCCCTTTAAGCTCTCCCAGCCCAACCGTTCCCCTGCCCCTGCCATCCCACCCCCAAACCCTGGCCCTCAGCACCGCCTCTGCCCGGCTGTTAAATCCCCCCAGGGCTGGGGGCCAGACCCCTTCTCTGGCCACGCCCTGC
>NW_009258959.1:19327-24096 GCF_000687185.1 Egretta garzetta | reverse complement strand
CTCCTCTCAGGCAGTTGTAGGCAGCGATGAGGGCTCCCCTCAGCCTCCTCTGCTCCAGGCTGAACCCCCCCAGCTCCCCCAGCCGCTCCCCAGCAGCCTGGGGCTCCAGACCCCTCCCCAGCTCCGCTGCCCTTCTCTGGACACGCTCCAGCCCCCCCAGGTCCTTCGGGGAGGGAGGGGCCCAACCCTGACCCCAGCACTCGAGGGGCGGCCCCCCCAGTGCCCAGCACAGGGGCACGATCCCTGCCCTGCTCCTGCTGGCCACACCACTCCTGAGACAAGCCAGGATGCCGCTGGCCCTCTTGGCCACCTGGGCACCCTGCTGGCTCATATTCATCTGGCTGTCAACCAAGAGGAATCTGAATCAAACATGGCTTTTGGTGACCCTCACATCTCCTGGTTGCATCTACTCGTGAATGGGGGATGAAGACCACAGCCCACGCATAAGTGGGGGAATGGGGTGTAGAGGGTAGTGTGGGTGGGAAAAGGCCATTTAAAGACTTCCCTGAGGAACATTGTCAAAACTTACTGTGGCATTTACATGCCCCTGACAGCAGTGCAATTAGCACTTGAAGACCAATGAAGATTTTAGCTCTGTTCATCTGACCTTGACCCAAAAAAGACAATTCCGTGTCATAACACATCTCCTATGCCAATCCATGAGGATACTTAAGGTTAGGCCAGTTTTCTGGAGAACCTCCTTCTCCTCCTAAAATGCACCCTCCCTAAACCATTTGCCATGAACTTTGCATTTTATTAGCTTGCTTTGTGTTGAGAAGCTTTCTGTTTTGTTAATGCTTTAGGTTTGGGTTTTTTTTCCTGGGTTGAATAGGTGATTTATCATATTTCTGCTAGACACGAATGAGTAACTGAGCTCTTCTGTAATGATGTTAATGATAGCAATGGCTATCGTCAGTGCCCTGTGTAATACATTAATGCTTAATACAAAAAATAGCTCACCCTTCGAAAATGTGCTGCTCTGGGAGTTGTGATTGTGCAGTTTCATAAATATATATTCATTGTTCTTCCTGAGGAAATATAAACAGGGAATAGTTAATCAGAAATGAGCTACACAGAGGACACAGGAAAATCAATTATGTTTTCTTGAGCTGCCTTACTTAATGACTTCTATAAAGATTTAAATATTCACATGATAAATATTGAGAAACCAGGCAAAAAAAAAGAGTCATTCCTTTCATGTTTACTTCTATGTAAAAATATTCCTTTATGTTTTTCTCCTAAGGCAATTTAGGAATTTATTTTTAAAGGAACATTTATTTTTGCAGCTGCTAGACTCGGCTGAATTAGTAAATATCTCTTCTTCCATTGATTTAGAAAAATGTGATTACAGAGAAAAGCTTAAAGAGATGACTGGAGAATAAAGGATGAGAACACAAAAAAAATCCAATATCAGCTTTAATTTAATTATTTTTAATAACTTGTGAACTCTGGGTGCATGAGATAAAATGTTTAAATACTTGGGGATTTGCTACTTCTTTGAATGAGGCCCTCCTGAGGGATGGGCTCCATCTGCTAAGCCTGGATCCAAGGCTACGTTATTCCGTTTGTTGGGATCACTGGAATAGAATCATAGAATCATAGAACGGTTTGGGTTGGAAGGGACCCCTAGAGGTCACCCAGCCCAACCCCCTGCAGGGAGCAGGGACACCTTGAACCACATCAGGTTGCTCACAGCCCCGTCCAACCTGGCCTGGAATGTTCCCAGGGATGGGGCCTCCACCACCTCTCTGGGCAACCCCTGCCAGGGTTTCACCACCCTCACTGGAAAGAATTTCTTCCTTAGATCCAGTCTAAACCTACCCTGGTTTAGTTTAAAACCATCCCCCCTTGTCCTGTCCCAGCTGGCCCTGCTAAAAAGCTTGTCCCCCCCTTTCCTCTGGGCCCCCTTGAAGCCCTGACCGGCCGCACTCAGCTCTGCCCGCAGCCTTCTCTTCTCCAGGCTGAACACCCCCAACTCTCCCAGCCTGGCCTCAGAGCAGAGGGGCTCCAGCCCTCGGAGCATTTTAGTAGCCCTCCTCTGGCCCCGCTCCAACAGGTCCATGTCCTCCTTGTGCTGAGGGCTCCCGAGCTGGACGCAGGGCTCCAGGGGAGGCCTCACCAGAGCAGAGCAGAGGGGCAGAATCCCCTCCCTCGCCCCGCTGGCTGGGATCTGGCTGTTTGGTTTTGCTGAATGTCAGGAAGATGCAAGCTGGATCCTAGGTTTGAGATGCCCAGATCCTCTGCTGCGTTAAGTCATCCGCATTCCTCCAAAGCCAAGGTTCAAAGCAATGTAATGGTGCTGGTTTACACCAGGATTTGGCCCACACACTTTCCCATCATGTCATCTGAAAATTAAGAGGATTTTGGTTGTACCTTATAGTTGGTTGTGCCTATCAATGTGTGCATTTGATTCCTTAATTAGCCCATCCTAAGGCACTGCAAGGGTCTGGACCAACAGCCTCAACTTGATTGGGTGCAGCAGTTGTGATCCTGAGCAAATGTCCTCTCAAACCCTTGTTCTTCTTCCAATAAAAGATAACACAGCTACCAACCTTGCCTCCCAGATATCCCTAGATCGCCAGGACTACAGCAGCTCTCCCACCACCATGAATTAATGATACGGTGAGGGTCGTAAGCCTCAGTTAGATCTTTTGATCCATTTTGGACCACAGTGGGGAAATCTGCAGCTCAGGGAAGGTTAAGTGATGGAATGGTTCTGGCATCCCAAGATGTGTGAATATGACTTTATGAGAAGGACACCATAGGGTCATGGTTTAGTGGTGGAATGGCAGTGTTTGGTTAACGGTTGGGCTTGATGATCTTAAAGGTCTTTTCCAATCCAAACAGTTCTATGATTCTATGATATTTTGGGTCTTGCTTTTTTTGGTGGTTCATCTCCATGCTGGTTATCTCTGAGCCAAAGGCCACCAGCGATGTTTGTGTGACTCCTGATGTTCTGCACTACAGGCAAAGTAAAGGCAGGTCCACTCTTTTCTTTTCTGATCCAGACCCCAAACAATAGCATCTTCTCAGCTGTTTCAGCTTTCTCCTTCCCCTGAAACTTGTGGCTTATCTTGCACCAAAATACCATCTGGGGATAGTACCTTCCAGCCCATCTCTGTTCCATTACCTCGACATGGAAAAGCCATTTCAGGGCGGTGATTTCATTATACATCATTGATGGGGGATAAATTATTAAAGCAGATTCATAAAAAATGAAAGACATTTTACACAGAGAAGGAGTCCTGACAGTAACCTAGATATGTCACGAAAACTGATTGCCACCAAATAGGAAAACCTGCCCCTCGCTGCAGCGAAGAGGGGTAAACTATGAAAGATGCATGAGGGTAGAAGGAGACATGAAGTGACTGGAATGACAGAGTGGGAGATAAACACATCAAGGTAAAGGAAACAAAAGAGAAAAGACAATGGAGGAAAGGGGGAGTGAAGAAAGGTTAAATAATTCAGGTCAGGATTTTTAAGAGCCTTGAAGAAACCACGAGGCATAAGTCATCTAGGAATCATTGGAGGGGGAAACAACCAAAGCAACGTGCTATTCACAGCATGAAAAAGGGCTGTTGGATTGTCTGTGCCATTTGGACAGACCTTGGCGGGTGTAAATCAGCAAGGAGTCAATTCAATTGGGGGTATTTACACCCTTCTGAGGAAATGGCCCATAAATCAGAAGGGCAAATCCAATAGATGCAATTCCAGCGGTTTTGGTCACTTTACACCATGGATGCTGTTGCCATCAAATCCTAATTGAATCCCCCCTTGGTTCCGCCCTGGTCCTTGATGAATCTGCCTGGGAGCTCTCCACCAAGCTCCTTCAGTCACTGCCTCATTAAATGGAAATAATCCATCAGATAAGGAGTTTTGCAGCATTAATCCGTGTTCGTGCTGCCAGTGCTGCTGGTGGGCAAAGCATCTGCTGTGAACTTTCCATGTCTCCTCAGCCCTGGGCAATGCTTTTCCCTGAAAATCAGCAAAAGTCCTCAAAGCTGTGAAGCCCGGGACCTACAAAGGATGAAATCCAGTCTGAAACACCCTCCTGAGCACTTTCCTCTTCCAGTACTGCTGCTCCTCTTCTGTAGGGGCTACATCCTCCCTGGAACCAATTTTATTATCCAGCTCATGGTGGGGGGAAGAGAAAACTTTGCTTTCTGCCTCTATCTCCCTCCATTGCATTTAATTTGTGATCTGGAAATCTTCCTTTTCTTTCCTTGCTCTATTTTCTGGTCTCCTGCGTTGCTCCTGTTTTAGCCTTGGCTTTGCTTGCTTGGGGGATTCCCTTCTCGGCCTGACAGATTTGCATGGCTGCAGATACAAAGCACAGCCAAAGTTGTAAGGCTGTACCGAGCACACTCCGGATAAAAGCAGTCATGCAAAATTCAGCTGCATTGAATTAATCTTGCTGGTGGGAGGATAATTCCTATTAATCGCGTCTATTACAGTAATACCTCAGGATAAGTGAAAGACACGGCAGAGCAGTGAACAGCACAAAATGAGGGGAACTCCCAGCCACAAATACTTTGCAATCTAAAAAGAGAAGTGCGGTCGGAGATATATAATACATCGGGTGGGCAATACAACAGTTGGTAACCCAATTATTTTTGAGAGTGGGACATACTATGTAGAGGACAAAAAGCTAAATGGAAGGAGAAGTTGAAGGAAGTGGCCAGCAGGAGCAGGGCAGGGACCGTGCCCCTGTGCTGGGCACTGGGGGGGCTGCCCTGGGGTCCTGCACCTGGGTTGGGGTAACCCCCAGT
>NW_009258959.1:10190-18385 GCF_000687185.1 Egretta garzetta | reverse complement strand
GAGTCCCCATCCCTGGGGGGATTTAACAGCCGGGCAGCCGAGGTGCTGAGGGCCAGGGTTTGGGGGTGGGATGGCAGGGGTAGGGGAACGGTTGGGCTGTGGGAGCTTAAAGGGCTTTTCCAACCCAAACCATTCTGTGATTCTATGATTCTATGAAGCAAGAGTCTGGGGATAGCAGCTGACACCAGGTGGAAGGGGACGGAGAACAGAATCTGTCAGGATATAGAAATTATTACCATTTCTTAACAAAGAGTAAATATTCCAGCTTGTGGTAAAATGAAAATTCTGGGATGAGAAAGGGGAGATGCTGAATTAAATCAGAGCATTCCATTTCTAAGTGAGATGAAATTTGAAAAAAATTATTTTCTTTTTGTCGGTCTGAAATATTGTACCCAGTCTGGTGGAAAAATATGTGGTTATTTATGAGTTACAGAAATGTTTTCTAAAATGGGCATCTTCTGCCTTGATTTGGCTCAGCATTTAAATGGAGTCCGCCATTTCAAAACCCACCTCTGTGCAATTTCACCTTCCTCCTTTGGACACATTTCCCCACAGTATCCACAGGTGAAATGAAAGTTGGCGGCCGCTTGTTCTTGCTCTCACCTCGTGCCGAGCTGCTTCAGGGAACTGAAGGGGCAGAAAAAAAATCTCTGCATTTTGGTGAATGTTAGGATTGGTTTTTCTGCCCCTCCAAGCCAGCTCCCTGAAGATCAGATACTGATGGGAGAACAAGCTTTTTTTTCTCCTGTTTTCCACCATTCATGTCTACGTTACTGCAAATAATTGCGTATAGATAAGATCCTTGGCTGACTGGATCTATGCTGACTTTTATCCTCGGGTGCATCTGATTCAGAGACAGCTGATGGACCCCGAGACACCAGAGAGCAACAGCCAGATGCCTGCCAGGTCCTGCTTTTGGAGCAAAACCTCCTGCAAGCCACCGACATCTGACACTGGCGTTTTGGACTGGGTTCCTCTCTAATAATTGTGCAATCATGGTAATTATACACAAAAAAAGTTAATTACTTAATCATGTGTAACAAGGACCCTTCAGCTACTGAGCAAGGCACACGCTCGGCACAATTATTCGCAGGCATGTAATCTACTTCCCTTTGTATTTAATATTTCATTAGTTACTATTCACATCTTCTCGCCGGTGCTTTGCAATGGTTCAGTGATTGGATTTTCCCTAATTTCTTCTTGGCTTGTACAACCGCTGTCGCTACACACATTCCTCTGTATTTTATCCCTTTAACAAGAAGGTTCTTTCCAACCTTCCCCTTGCCAAAGAGAACTCACCACAGTGTGAACCTCAGGAGCTTGAGGCAATTTTAGGTTCCCTCTTCACCTTCAAGGTCCTTTGGGTGGATCCCCATGTTTTTGTCCTCTGTACAGCTCTTGGCACCCTTGGGATTTTGGCCAGGGTGCCTTAGCAGTGGTATAATCTGAACAGCAAATAGCAGTAGTAACCGAGGGTCTCTGCAAGTGAAGGAGATTGGATCTCCCAAAGCATGCGCTCATTTTAAAGTTGATCCAGCCATTGCTGGAATCACTCTTGATTTACTCCCACACAGAACAGGAGTCTGTATAGGAGGAGGACTTATAGAGGAGGAGTATGAGGTGTATCATGGACTTGCATTTTCACTTTGAAATACTCAAATGACTTCTCCAAGCCCAAGGCAGTTTCCTTCTGAACTAGATCCAGCAAACCAGACCCTCCACTAAAATGCTCCGAGGGCTGGAGCCCCTCTGCTCTGAGGCCAGGCTGGGAGAGTTGGGGGTGTTCAGCCTGGAGAAGAGAAGGCTGCGGGCAGAGCTGAGTGCGGCCGGTCAGGGCTTCAAGGGGGCCCAGAGGAAAGGGGGGGACAAGCTTTTTAGTAGGGCCAGCTGGGACAGGACAAGGGGGGATGGCTTTAAATGTGGTTAAAGGTGTCCCTGCTCCTGCAGGGGGGTTGGGCTGGGTGGCCTCTAAAGGTCCCTTCCAACCCAAAACATTCTATGATTCTATGATTCTCTGGTTTTGGAGGGCTTTGGAGCTCCATGCAAGCTGCCCAGCTCTCCCCACCTCCGATGAAGTAGCTGCCTTGCATACTTAATTTGGGAAGGAAGAGCATCCTTCTGTCTGCTTAAAGTTAGCAGAAAGTTGCAGAAAGTAAAGGAAATCCTGGCTCTAAGTGTTACAACACTTCAGCCTAAATCTGGAACTATTTATTGGAGCGTGCTGGGCCAGTGCCTTGCTGGAACTGCAGTCTGGGTCCTTCACGCACTTGGCTATCTATAGGGGACAGTCTGTAGGGCTGGACTGCATCTCCCATCGTGTGCTGCATATGTCATATGGACGTAGGGAGCCTCACCCAGAAAAGGTGGGCGTGTGAAACAACCAGACCTCCTAACCCCATGAACCAGCTGCATTCCTCCTACAACATTTCCAGTTCTTACTTGACAATTTTTCAATCAAACATTTTTTTTGAAAAATGCAGAGAAGAAATACTAATTTGCCAGCAAGTTTTGGTGTCTCGTCCAGCATCTGCCCTAAATGGGACATTGAACACATTGAACGTTAACAGCCTCAGAAAAAGGTCTGTGATGTTCTTGGCTACAACACAATGACAAGGACCTGCCAGATGTGGCACAAGGCGTGCTTAACCTGGCGACGTCCAAATGTGAGTTCCCGACAGCAGTTAAGAATTTAGAGTCATTAAACCTTCCAAGGGTTTTTGAAAAGAGTTGCTGATCCTATCAACTAGGCTTCTGGGATAATCTCTGCGATCCAATATGGAAATTCGATGAGTTATGGAAGCGAAACTGATCTCTCTCTGTTGCCCATGTAAACTAGAAAGACCATTGAAACCACTGCCATTTCCCAGCTATGAATAAAGGGAGAATTGGACCCGTTTTCTTTCTCTGACTTTACTGAATATAAATCAAGGCACAGACATGCTAACTGCGTTACACAGATCCTGGTGGCAGTAACTTCTCAGTGCTCGAGAGACGAGAGAAATTGTCGTTCAGCTCTGATCATCAGCTTTATTGTATGCCAGCCAGACGATACACATTTCATGCAGACTATACGTTTGCTCCAACCGCCGCTCCGAAGAAAATGCTCGACTTCATGTGCGTTGGTCCTGCACTAAGGTACTTGGTTCTTGGTCTGTAGCACCGGTGTTTTTTTCAAGGGTCCTGGAATCAGAGAAAGAGCATCATTGCAAAGCTGTCAGAGCCATCGGCTGTAGCACAACAAGAAGATGCCACCACCACCACCACCCCCCGAGATGGAATTTGCCCTGTGACAAGTGGCTCTGCAGAGCGCTCCCCAAGCAGCCCGCACGTGTTTGGTATGTCCTCAGGCTGGTTCGTGAGGCTGGTCCTGGTCCAAAACCCATGGATGTCCACAAAATTGGGAAGGCTGGAGCTCTTGACTTTTTTGACCAGCCCCTGCTTCAACTGGGACCAGGATCAGGCTCACCCATCAGCTATGAAAAATGCTTGCCAATTGATTATAACCTGCCTCGAACCAGCACCTCGCTGTAAAATTGTCTCACAAAGAAGCAGTTTGTTTCCCTCAAGGAAGATGGTGAAAGCCCTACAACGCAGGGGAGCCGAGCTCTTGTGCTGCTCAGGACGCACCCGGTGCCTGTTAAAACAACCGACGGGAAAGCAAAGCCCAGCTAACACATGCTAACCCCCATTTGAGAGCACCCCTGAATGCCCCTAGAAGACCCCAGGAGGTGATGGTGGCAACAAGGCTTTGGATCCTTGTTGGGATGAGCTCTGGGGCCAGCTCTGTCCCTGGGGTAAAAGAGCAGAGGTGCATCAGCCTAAGCACCAAGGTTTGATTACGCTTCACATGTTATGGGCAAACTATAGCTCCTGTAGAGTGGATTTGGGGTAGTCTTGGATGGGAGCATGAGAAGAAAGCCCAGGAGTTAGGGTAGATGATGCCAGGAGAAGCTCTGGAGGGAAGGTCGGGTCTTGTTGAGGTGCAGAGGGAGAGATGGGGAAGGAAAGACCTGTAGGGAAGGAGGGAATCAACCTTCATTAGGGAAGAGAAAGAGAAGGAGGATCTCCAGGGATGAGGAGAGATGTGTGATGGATGGGGAGGGATCTGTGAGGCTGCAGAAAGCAGATGGAGAAGGCAGGAGAAACCTGCTCAGCTTTAAAATGGGCAGCTTTGCACAGCAGTTGCATTAAGTGACTGCGGAAATCTTCTTTGCCCCCCCAGCCTGACATTGGCTTGTTAAAGGAGGGGAGGAGAGGCTGACACCAGGGCCAGGAGAAGAGGTGCTAGTTACCATCTCCTTGGCCCATGAAACCAGCCCAACAGAGACACGTGAGATCAACCATCCCTGCGTGAGAGGCTCATGGGGCAGAACCATGTGGAGAGCCCTGGCAGGACAGTTTTGCTCAAATACTCACCTTCATTCTGCCCTTCGTGCAGTGAAGGGACATTTGCTGCCAGAAGCTGTTGGCAGAGGTTGACATGGCCTTTCCCTTGTGTCCCCAAAGTAGGAAAACTGCTGTGTCCTTCCAACCTACCAGTTCCTATGGGAATGAGGTGAGCCCAGCACTGTAGGTCAAGGGATTAGGGGAAAATGCAGGGCAGCTCCTCTTTGGAAGGATGCCCCACTGTCAGGTCAGCCCAGGTCCATACCGCTGATGCACAGATATCTGCTAGGACAGGACCTGTTGCCTGGTCTCTGGAGAAGGCTGGTGATGCCTGCATGTCCTTGCCATTGGAGAGAGTGCCCAAGGGCGCCAGCAGCCACTCCAGATGCCCAGCCACACCCTCCGAGCACATCTTCACATCTGATCTAGTAAGGGAGGATGCAGTAACTACAGAGCCTGAGCTCAGGTCTTCTGTGCCAGCGTGCATGTGATGCTCCAGGTTGAAGGTGGGTCAACGCCAGACTAGTCCCACCTCTTCCCTGGGCTTGGTGTCACAACCCTGCTCTTGCTGTTGCCCTGCATTTCAGAATGGAGTTTGAAAGCCAAAATAATCTCTCCCTGGAGGAACATAAACTGTTTGAAATCACCCTCCACCAACATGTCCCTCAGCCCCCACTGGAGTCACCAGGGGAATTCACCCTTCTCAGAAGCCTCGGTGTGGTACCTCTCTGTTGAGGTAGCCATGAAAGCCGGTGCATGCGGTGCATGTTTGCGTGGTGGATGCTTCTTCTTTTTCATCTGTTGGCTCTTTTCTCATGTGTGCGTGCATCCTTCAGCCATGTGTTGCAGGCTGGCTAAGACCCAGCCTCCTGGAGGAGAAAGAGGTTGTGTCCCATCCCCATCCCCTGTCTTCCTCTTTGTTTGCATCGAACACGGTAATTGTGTGATTGTCCTTCCCAGTAAAGCTCATTATGACCTGTTTTAAACTGAAAAGAGTGTGAGGGGGAAGTAATGACATCATTTTCTCCAGGAATTGGTGTCCAGGGACAACACAACACTGCACAGCCTCTCAGCAGCAGCAGAGCCCTGGTTGCTCTCTGCAGGGCTGCACAGCGAGGTCCAGCCTTGGGTACCAGCCTGGGGAAGAGTGAACTGGGAGGGTGCAGATTGGAGGGGTGAAAGGAAAGCCTGATCCTGAAAAGTAACGAGACCTAACATGGGAACAGCCACATTTACAAATTGCCTTTGCCTTAGCCAAGCAAGGAAAGAGTTTGGAGATCTTTGCTCTCACAAGGACTGCCGGTGGCAAACCGTTGCCTGGTGAAACCCATGTCCGTAGGAGAGGTTAATTATGTGATGCTGACAAGGTGAGAAATGGAGAAGAGAGGGACTGGAGGTGGTAGATCATTGCTCGGGTTATGTCTGAGAGAGAGATGCAGAAAGAGTATGAAATTCAGCAGGGTTCATTTCCCAGCGGCAGCACCCGGTGTCTGGTCTGGATGACCACCATAGCACACATAGCACGGTCTCCTCTTCGCTGGTCCTGGTCTAACAGCAGGGAGCTGGGCTCTTGTGACTTGGGGTCTAACCTTGCCTCTGATGGTGATGGGCTCCGGCAATGTTATCCCGTTCTTCGCAGATGCAGAGGACCTGCTCACGGCTCATCCCCGTTCCTCTGTGGATTTGGTTCTTGGTGTTTTGGTGGCCTCGTATCAAAACAGACCTGATGGTGTTTATCCTCCTCTGCAAAATTATCTTCACTGAAAGCAGTTTAACTGTCTGGGGGCTGATTTGAATCTGTAGAGACAGAGCCAACTCCAGGCACATGGAAAACTAAAAGCTGGCTTCAAGAGCAACTAGAAGCACCAGGAACAGCAACACAATCCCAGGCACGTACAGCTGTGAAGTTTGGCACTGAAGGGCCCTTTTTTTGCAAAGAACCATGAGATACAGCCCTTCTTTCCCAGTGAATTCAGGTGAGGAGATGGCTCTCCTCTGTGGAGGAACTGATCTTTTGGCTAGGAGGAGGACACCAGGAGGACACTGGCAGGTTCATGTTCCTCAGAAGATATAAACTCATTGATTCCTGGGCAAATGCAATTAAAAGTTAGGTTACAGGACATGGCGAGTCACTTCTCTCTGCTGAATGCTTTATGGCCCTTTGTGCATCGAAGTTTGCTGTCTGTGACAAAAAAACGAGTTGTCTTTGTCCTGGAAAATGGCCTCAATGTTGTGCTCAATACCTGGTCTTGGTTACGTTCCTTGGAAAAGGCAACAGCATCCAACAGTGGGGCCAAAGCTGTGAGTTACACCAGGGAAATGAAGAATTTCAGCCTGGGTCTGTATCTGAGCAAGCAGAGGGGTTGCCATCACTCGCACGGGTTGGGTGTGCCCTGGAAGTGTGCACCAGTTTGGGGCCAGCAAGGGCTGATGGAGAAGAAAGTGTCTGTGAAATCTGACCTGACGTTGGTGTGAGGTGAGCAGCAAGGAGCTCAGCACTTCAGAAGCTAAACAAACATCCCCCTGCAAGGCACCAGTTATACAAAACACGTAAAAACTCTGCTAGCAGAAATTTAGATGTTAGAAGACCTCAGTGTACCCCCAAGGTCAGCGAGGGACCCCAGTGGCATGCAGGAATATTGTCCTTAAAACCATTCAGTCCCTAAAACTGTGGTGCTGATGCTCTGGGCTGCTGGTTTAGGTTAGCTTCTAGAGCTTTTTCACTCTTGGGGTCTAGAGTTTGGAAGAGGACAAAACGCCATCACTCTGAATGTCCCCCCTTCCTTCTTCTTCCCCCAGTTTTTATTGCTGAACATGATGTCATATGGCATGGAATATCCCTTGGGTCAGTTGGGGTGAGCTGTCCCGGCTGTGCCCCCTCCCAGCTTCTCATGCACCCCCAGGCTGCTCACTGGTGGGGTGGGGTGAGGAGCAGAAAGGGCCTTGACTCCGTGTAAGCCCTGCTCAGCAACAGCTGAAACATCCTTGTGTTATCAACGCTGCTTTCAGCACAAATCCAAACCACAGCCCCATTCCAGCTACTGTGAAGAAAATTAACTCTGCCCCAGCCAAAACCAACACAAGGTGCCAGCACTGTGAAAGCACGGCAGATGGGCCATGGTGGCACATGGGAAAGGATACAGGACATTACCTACACCAAGGGATCCTCTTTCCCACTGCCTCTTTCCAGTATCTACACTGAAGTCCCCAGAGCCTGGAGATGTCAAGCGCAACCCAGCTGCAGGTCTCACTTGTCCTAGATGAAACCTCCAGAGTCCTCACTGGGGAGGAATGGACCTCCCCACACATTTCATCTCTTCTGTCTGCTCTTGTGCAGCACCATGGAGGAAAGCCCAGGGGACCGAGCACCATCCCATCTGTGTCCCCCAACCAGCTTCAGTTTGGCCTTGAGTTAGATCTTCAGACCTAACTTCTGCAGATGGCCCAAGAAACCAGGCTGATGACCATGCTTTGAGGTCAGCTGCTCACTCAGTATGATGAGGAGTCTCCTTTGCTTTCTGGCAGGGTGGTGTCACACTGCTGGTAGTGAGGGTCTCAGTAACGGTAGAGAAACTGAGCTGCTCACAGAATCACAGAATCGTTTAGGTTGGAAAAGACCTTTAAGATCATCAAGCCCAACCGTTCCCCTACCCCTGCCATCCCACCCCCAAACCCTGGCCCTCAGCACCGCCTCTGCCCGCCTGTTAAATCCCCCCAGGGCTGGGGACTCGACCCCTTCCCGGGGCAGCACCTTCCCGTGCCTGACAGCCCCAAGGGGAAGGAATTGTTCCCCATGCCCAACCTCACCC
>NW_009258959.1:4738-10115 GCF_000687185.1 Egretta garzetta | reverse complement strand
GGAGGGAGGGGCCCAACCCTACCCCCAGCATTCGAGGGGTGGCCCCCCCAGTGCCCAGCACAGGGGCACGGTCCCTGCCCTGCTCCTGCTGGCCACTCCTGCCTCTTTCCAGGTGTGTGTGGGGCAGCTGGGAGGAAGCACCATCTCCATAGCTCCAGACAGCACAAACCAAACTAGCACGTTCAGGCGATACATTAGGAGAAGGAGGAGGAAAGGAGCCACCTGGGACTTAGTCACAATTGGGTCCCTGCTGTACTCACAGGTTGAAGGGACCACGGGCAGGTCTAGTCCTAGCCTGGGATGAAGGAAGCAGATGTTTAGGGCACCTTCTGAACCACAAGAAGCCTCCTGGGCATCCATCTCTGAAACATATTCTTCTGCTCAGCCAGCTTCTGCTTATTCCCCTGAGAGGTGCGTCTGCTTGGATTTCCACTGACACGCTTCTGCCCGCCATTTTCTGTATTGCACTGGGAAACGCAGTTCCTTTAACATCGGCTGCTTCTGGTCTGGGCTATAAGGTTTCTCCTTCGTTCTCCTCAGCTGCTGCATTTGTTGAGCCACCTGCCAGCCCAGGACATCTCTGCACAAAGCTGGAGAAAGGCCAACCTCTTCATCAGATGCACCAGAATTGCAAAGGACAGAAGGTTCATGCAGCCCTGAATATGCTGGGCTCCAACACAGACAACAAAGTTTGGCTCTGTGGCTGTAAAAAAGAAAGGAAGGTACCGGGGAACAAAAACACGAGCAGAACCATCCCAAAGGACTATGGACAGAGCTGAGGCAGCAAGACCGACTGCTGAACTGACCACGAGGACAGACACACAGTGCACTTACAGACACATCTACTGAAGCCACACCAAGAAACGAGAGAGAGAAAGGGCCATCGGTAGGTGAGGTGTTGTTTATTCTAAGCAGTGAGCGTTATCGCACAGTACAGGCAAAGAAGAAGGCTTACAGTCCAAGAGAGACAAGACCGGACACGAGACAGCAACGCGGGGAGGATGGGAAGGAGAAGGTCCCTGGTAGAGTTGGGTATTTAGGCTGACCTGGAGGGGAAAGGTGCTGGAGGGAGAGAGGTAGGAGGAAGCAAAGGGTTGGAGAAGCAGCTGTGGGACAGACACTGAAAAGCTGGCAGGGAAGACGGAAGGAAAACGATTTTGAAGGCAAGAAGGAATAGCTGCGTGGTGGGTAGATGGGGTCTGCTGGGGTGGGGAGGGCGTTGAAGACTGCATGGGAAGGTGCCAACAGGGACAGAGAAGTCTAATCAGTGATGAGACTTGGGGAGAGGGGAAGGAGCAGGGGCAACGGGGGCAAGGACATCCCTGTGACTCCAAAGCACCATCTGTTTCATTAAATTAAAGGTGCCTTGCTGGCTCATGTCCCTGCTCATACATCTCTTGGTTCCAAACAAGGTGGCCACAGATGAAATGGTCCTCAGTT
Organism: Egretta garzetta; assembly: GCF_000687185.1. Lineage (NCBI taxonomy): Eukaryota > Metazoa > Chordata > Aves > Pelecaniformes > Ardeidae > Egretta > Egretta garzetta. The sequence goes on along the minus strand of NW_009258959.1, from coordinate 8,675 downwards.
GGGTACTAAATCCTGAATCAGGCCAAGGAGCAGGTCAGTCCAATGACCAAGGACTACTCTCAGGATTTCCCTATCTTGACCATTGGGTACTGGCACCATCAAGTGCTCCTGGGTGCTGTTTTAACTGATGAGGACAGACCCGCCTCCACCACACACTGTGGAGGGTGTTCCTCACCCTCTGCTGTGACCCAGATCTCTGGACCTCTCTCAGCACCAGGCAGGCCACGCAGGTCTCTGGCTCCCCATGGAGATATGGGAAGACCTAACTTTGCCCAGGGGCTTGAGGTTGCTGCATGCCTCAGGCTAGGGTGGGGTGGGAGGTGGGCAGATGACAACAAGGGGGTTTCAGAAACCTTTTCCCCTTTCCATCTCTCTCGCCATTGAACTGCTGGCATTGAAGGATCGGTTATTATTGCTCAGCGCTTTCACATGTTGCTAAGATCTGTCACTACTCCTCATCCATCATTCTTCTGGTGGCTGGTCCTTGCCGTTGGTTTCCGTGGAGCAGACTCCCTGCAGGGAAAGCTGGTGTTTTAGAAAGCATAAAGATGCCTTCAATCCATTAGCAGGCCTTTCTTTTATCCTCGGGCTCACATCTCCTCCACATGACAGTCATGATTAGGGAGCTGTTTCCAAGGCACCCTGCAACAGAAATTAAGACTGTTTACAAGCAATCGCCATAGTTCATGAAAAACCACCAGTCCTGAAGTTCTCAGAGCTGTGTTACCACTCATTGCAGACCTCTGAGCTTGTGAGTAGACCCAGTGGCATTAGTGGAATTGCTCCCAACCCAGAAAGCTCACGTGAATAAGGGCAAATGGAAGTGGGCTGCCAAACCCCCAACTGGATCAAACTTACCATGACACTGCTGGAAACAGGGAGAGCTGAAGCCCATGTTTGAACATCACAGTATTTTCCCACTGTGCAAGAGATAACTGTTCTTAGTGCTGAACGTGGCCATGCCGTCACGTTCATGCTAGGGCACTTCTTCTTCCTGTACAGCTCCTCTTCTTTATTTGACGTTGCTGTTGCTGTTGGGGATGGTGGTTATTCCTTGGATGTTGGGAGGTACCAGCTATGACAGAGACATCTTCTTAAAAAGTCCCTTTCTCTCCTGCACTGGCACATCTCTAAATAAACCCTAAATCCGAAGGATATTGTGACACAAGAGGCGGCATTTGTATAAGGGCTGACATGTCATATCCGTACTCATCCTTTGACCTTGCTTTACCACTCAGGGATGTAATAATGATAACTGAGGTTTTCAAAGGAAGCTCAGAGATTTGGCAGTGGTAGAATCGATGAATCTCAGTCCTGCACCCAAGGCACTTAAGCTCCCCTCTGATGCAGGGAACGGGATGGAGGGATGAAGATCATCAGGCAGGAACCTCTTCATCCACCCATGCACAGGTCTTTGGCGGGGTGTGTGTGTGTGTGTGCTGAAGCCCTCCTCACATGATGCATTTGAAAGCAACTGATTAAAATCAGGAACATGCCATCCACCCCTCGTGGGGCTGCTCACACCCTGTGCGGTCAAAGCGACACCTCTGCAAAGCCACGCTTTGATGCCCTGGTATTAAGAGCGTGAGAAGCAGACTTGACTCTTTTAAATTCCACATGCCAGTATTTTCTCTCCCCTCCTTATCCCCTCACCAGACACCAACACTGACAATTAGGACTATTTTTACGCCCAGCCAACACCTCCACACTAAATGCTCTTATAAGACAAAGCATTTCAGTTTTGGTAACCCACCTCCAGTGCTTTGCACAGACGGCGTTCTCACAACCCTTGGGAAAAGGTGGGCAGTGCCAGTCACTAATGACTTGGCAAAGATTAAGGAGCAAGTCAGTAGCAGTGGGTTCAGACAGTGATGGGTAAAGCCAGGGAGCCCAGGTCCCCATGACTGTCATCGGCCCAGTAGGTCCTACTGCCATCCTGCTCCTTTGGGTGTCTAAGCTTTGCAATGCTGAGCAAGTTCAGAAAGCAAAGGGATGTGCTCCAGCACCGAGTGTGGGCAGCTGGGTGGGACCAGATGGATCACCCATCCATGCTGCAGTACGGAACGGACCCCATAGCTTTGCCTCAGGGGAGAAACGTGGTGTTGGCCAACGTGGATTCGTCACCGCTAAGCCCCATCAACTACCAGTTTTTTTAACGATGAACATTTTCTCCAATACCAGCTGTGGAGGGGTGAAATGATAGATCCTACAGCTGACCTACCACTCAGCTGAAACACTTTGAGGATTGTATAGTTACGTGTGATCGATGAATGGATGAAGCTGGTGGGGAAGGGAGGGGGAAGGCAGGGTGATATGGCAGGACATCAGAAAGCAGCACCAATATTAGCATGTAGTCACAGGTGGAATAAATTCAGAAAGTGGTTTGTAAACCAGGCAGGGATGAGAAATAGCACCCAGAAACGGTAAGGCAGAAAAGGGTCGGTGCTCCATGGAAGTCAGGAGAGCTATGCTGGAGGAGGCATTCCAAAACACAACTCCAGTGCAGACAATTTTCCCCAGGTTGGTGGGGATGTTATTGGAATATCCATTAAAAGAGAAAACATGATTAAAAATAAAAATTGCAGGTAGGAGCTTAGGGGCTAATTAAAAGAAAAGAGATGAAACTAAGATTTAGGGTTCACCATTTAAAATAAAACTGTGCCCTCAGCCCTGCCTTCTTCCCAACCATCATTTTCTCCAGATAGCCAACGCTTTCATTAATATAAACCCAGTGCTGTGCACTTCACAGACCCTGCCAAACGCCTGTTCAACCAGGGCTAGGCTTGCAGCACACTGCAAGCCCTCAACCCAAGAATTTGCCACCTTTCAGTGAGGATTTGTAGCCCTTTGACCCCTCCCATGGGCCTTTCAGGTGGTTTCAGGCCAAAGCAAAAGCTGTAAGCAGTTGGAAAAGGGTGTGTAATTAAGCGACCTCATCCGCAGCACCTCCCCTCCCTCCAGCTCTGGATGGGGCTGGGTTTCTGCTCCCTGATCCAGCGCGACGTGGCCACGAGCGAGGTGCAGCAGCTTGCGCGCAGGGCGCTCACGGCGCCGACCCTCTGCTCGACGCGCCGTAGGTACAGAAAAGAAAAGCAAACTACCTGCTCCGTCCACACGACTTCACTGTCCATCTTCACCTTTGCAAACGCTTAGCTCTCCCGTCAGGCTAGTCTGAGGTTAGCAGCCATCTACAGAGAGTCTTAGCTCCGTTGGCAGCTCAGTTGTCCCTACGGCAGGCATGGAAGTGGCGGCTCTAAGCAACACAAACCTGATTACAGTTGGAAGGGTGTTTCTTTCACTGAAAACTGTGCTTCTTATCGAGAAAACAAGATCAAGGAGGTGGTATTCGTCTTTAGCATTTATTTATCATTGGAAAAAAAAACCCCTTTGAGCAAGCAAAGATCACAAGCACGTCACAATCAATTGGCTATACATTAATTTGTGTGGGTGTGTGTGTGTTTGTGTGTGTGTCATTCTCATTAGAACAGCAAGAATGAAAAAGCACCACGAGGAGGTGTGCTTAACACATTACAAGAGACAATTTGTGATACGCAACCAAACCCAGGCCACAAAATATTAATTAGACACTTCCTATCTGCCTCCAAGAGGCAAGAGTTTGTGGAATTCATGGGAGCCGTGTTTTTACACCGGACGCGTTGCAAATGAAGCAGCAGGTGATCGGTGTGCAAAGCAGTCGGAAAACAGGAGCTCAGTCAGCGATTAGCACCATTTTGCAGAAAGGAGTAACAGTACAATACAGTGAAAATGAGAAAGCAAGCAACAGACAGCATAGGAACTTTCACAGGGTAAAAAGCGGAACATTTATCTGTTGGTTTGGTTGGTTTTTTTTTTTTTTTTGTACAGGGAAAGCAAAACATATTACAAATCAGCGGTGCAACAGAATCAGCGTGGTGGTAGCTGGAAACACAGAACAGCA
>NW_009258959.1:303-4678 GCF_000687185.1 Egretta garzetta | reverse complement strand
TCTTTCCCAGTGGGATCGACAAGCTCAGGGTCCAGAGTGAACTTGAAACAGCAGAGATTTGGTCTCCTTTCTGATAAACCTGAGTGGGTCAGATGGGCATAAGGTCTGTGGAAGGTAGAGCAATGCAGGATTTCACCCTGAGGCCTGACTCTGCTGCAGTTCCTGGCATTCAATGCAATGCTAAACTGCGTGCTTGGGTGTATGCTGAGGACCTGGTGCACATGGAGCAAAGGCCAGGATTTATATCCTTATTTTCTTGCTCTCTGAGAGGGAGGTTCTCAGGCCCCACCAGTCTCCCAGGCTCTTTCTGCAAAGATTGAAATCTTCCAAGGATCATTCATCCCACCCAAAGTGAGGTGTCCAAAATAGGTAGCTCAACGGCCCTTGGAAAGTTCCTTCACTAGAGAGGGAATTTAGACCACTGGCTAGCACTTCATATCTAGCTTTGTAGTTAGTTGCCACCAAAAACTTCATCTATTAAGGAAACATAAGGCCATGTTCTGACCATTCACAGCGCATGTTTCACTCAAACACTGTGATGGATGCTCTTCATTGAGAAGAAGCTACCCTGAAACCCTAGGTGATGAGTGATTGATCCAGAGTCATGGAGACACTTGTATTAGGTGGTCTGAGCACCTTAATGATATTCCTTGGACAACATTTGGTTACCCTTGAAGTCAAGGGCTAAATTCCCATTGAGTTCAAGGTGAAATGGTGGCACGTGTGCTGTCTCTTTGAACGTGAAGCCTCGGGCCAAAAAATAATTGGGAGAATCGTTTGGCATGGTCTTTCATTACGTGCAGTGAGATTGGTGTGTTGGGCTATTGGTAACTGTCTACGTGCCTTCCTGACACGTTCTGCCTGCTGTGACACGTCATCTTCATAGCTGTTGCTATATCCTGAGATGGGAAAGGACATTACTGAGGAGTGGGAAGATGGATGAGGCATCTAAATGCCAAGGAATCACACCAAGTCTTGGAAGCTCAGGCTTCTCTGGCCAGTTGTCCCTTGTGCGACGGGGTGGGAAGAGCTGTGAGCGGCACTCCTCTCCACCAACTCAATGCAAGCCATTTGCCAAACTGCTCTGCAGACAGAGCTGAGCTTTGCACTCGAGCGGTGCTGCAGGGGCTTCTGAGCACTCAGAAAAGCAATGGTCAATATGGACAGGTCAGCGTCTCCATGGAGCATGCACATCAAAAAATGCACTACATTCGCAAAGATTTCCACAGTTTTACTTCCTGGAGGATTTCCCTGGTTTCCTCCTAAACACCGGAGGTTTAAATATATATATATTTCTATATATGAATATATATTTTCCACATACACAACCTGACTAGCTCATAGCACACAGTTCTAACACAGCTAAGCTTGGAAATACACCACTGAATTCAGAACACTACACCTACTTATACTCAAAGCTTTAGGCTGTTAGCGCAAGGCAAACAGGACACATCACACAATACACTGAACTTGGCATTTATTCATTACTAAGGCCAGCAAATGTCACTATCTGTATACCACAGAGCTTTCCTCCTCTTTGGAAACTTTCTCTCAGCCTTGTAGCTCGCCACTCGTCTATGTTTCCAAAAGACCTAACAGGGTGAGACCCCCAAAAGTGGGACTCCTCACCCTCCTGGCCCATCCCTTTTTCTGTTAGACAGTTTCACATCTCTAAAATATCCTAGCAGCAAGATTTTCCTCATTCAAACACCTCTACAGCAACACAGTTCTGATACTCTCCTCTTACACCACCTTCCTACCCTACTCCCCACCTCTCTCTTCGTTCTTCCCAATGGTCTGTTCTCTGAAAGTTTCAAGCTGGACTGCATGTTAGGATAGAAAAATTGAGCTGCAGAAATAAAGATGAACCCTGCATCTTGACTTGCAGCTATTCTGCTACAAGAGAGTTTAGCAGCTCAGTTTGGTGGGATCAAGATTAATCCTTACGTATTTAGGCCCCAATCCAGGAGTTAGGCACGTAAATTTGGATCGGGACCATACCTCTCCCAGCTCCCATTGACTCCACGACCCAAATTTTGGGGTACGCAATGCCAGTCTGTTGGGCCAGTTCATACTTGCTGACAAATGGTCCCGCTGTGTTTACAGCTTCCAAACTGCTCTTGCTGGGCATGGGGATTTCCTAGAGTAAGAGCACAGTAAATAGGATTGAAGCCCTGAGATCTTGCCTGGAGGGACTCTGGGGATCCCAGCAATTGGTTTATGGCCCTCTTAGGATGCCTACAAGACAACATGAACTCCAACAGCTGGTAGAGTCAAAACAACAGGGGCTGACAGCCCTAGCCAACCTTGGTGACTTATTTTTATCTACCCCTTGGAAGGCCACATCTGCAAACTAAACCTCTTTCTGAAATCTAGCTCTGTCTACTGGCACCCCAGAAGTGAAGAAAGCAGACCAAGATTCAAAACAAATGAGGAATAACCAAAAAGATCCATAACCTAGGGAAAACAATAGGGAAGAACAGCCTGCCAATAACCTAGTGTGACCTGCCACGTGCTTGGGAAGTCTTCACTGCTCTCTGCGCCTTCCCTCACTCTTCTTTTTTTAATCAAGTCTTTTGAGTGGTGTTTATGGGTGAAGCTGCCTTGATGCAACTAGAACTATCCCCCAGCTACCCTGGGGGCAGGTTTGGCCCTTTATTTGCACAGGATCTCCTTCCCTGTTGCTTCTTGGAGCGAAAGTCCCACCGGTGTCACCAGGGGAAATTGCTCTTGGCCACACCACAGATTCTAGCGGATTTATGGCAGATCCATGGTACCACAAATGAACCTCTGATCCTCTCTGCCTCCAAAACCTTTCACCTGCTGACACCAGTGGGAGATGACCAAACAACGGCCAACCCCAAAAGAGCCTCATGGGATGAGAGCACAGCCCCTCCATGGCTCAACCAGCACTTCCACGCCATCAAAGCATTGGAAGACCAAGCCCGAGGAAAGGGATGGGCTGTTGGATGCAATCACGGTTGATCCATCATCTTCATCTCCTACAACCCCACTTGTGCATTCCCACGTCCCTCACTCTGTGCAGAGCCGTGTTGTGCAGGCAAAGCAGGACAACCTGACCTCAGAAACAAGGATTCCCTAATCCTCCTTGGAAATAAAACAGAAAAGCTTCTAATACAATCAGAACAAAAAGCAGATTAGAAGCCTCTAATTAATTTTGTGGCCTTTATTTAATCAAAGGAAAAAAAAAAGGAAAGAAAGAAAGAAAGAAAGAAAAGGAAAAAAAAAAGAGAAAGAAAGGAAAGTGCAGTGACATTTACTCTTTTGCCTCAGCCAGTTTATTGTTCATCTCTTTACTTTTCTCCTTGTCCTCTGGCTTTGCTGTGTTGGAGGTCTCGGCGCTCTTTTTCTTGGCAGCCCGGCCAGATGCAATCTGCTTGTCTTTGGCCTTTTTCAGGGGTTTATGGCTTGTTGTGGTCTTTTTTGGTTTGGAAGGCTTTACGCTAGGCTTTTCCACCTGCATGGAGGGTGACGTGCAAAACGACAACACAGTGATGGAGAAAGAGAGAAAGAGAGACACAAGGACAGGTGGAAAACAGGATTTAGATCAGAAACAGCACGGAAGTTACTTATTTACTCAGCTATGCCCTGCCCTCTGACTTCAAGAGGGGGTTTGCAAGCCCAGAGGTGATTGTGTCTCTCTGGATTCGAAGCAGAGAAGCAATGCTCAGGACAACGAGGCTGGTTCAGATCCCCACCTTTCTTGCAGGCATGACTCCTCAGTCTGCTTGCCCCTAATAGATTGCTACAATAGATTGCTTGGGGTAGCTGGGGCGCAGGGCACCGAGTTGCACCTGAGAAAAAGCCACAACAGTGTCTTGCACTCACTTGTTTCTACAGCCCCCGAAGTAGGAAAGAGAGCTTCAAAATTATGGAGGAACTGAAGCCTTCACCTTCTCCATGCTGGCCCTGCCATCCCTCTGAGACCTCACAAATCTAAGCACTTACAAGCTCTGGGAAGGACTAAAACTGCGCAGACTGACTCCATTTATATGCAGATCCTCCACTGCTCCTAGAAAACAAGGCTGGAAGACATTTCAGCCCAGGCCCTTCTCAACACGTCCTCCATTTGATCAAAGCCAAAAGTGCTTACTGTCAAAATATGCGGAGCATTCAACTGCAGATGAAGATCTGGCTCTTACCATGTTGTTCCCTGGATAAAGTATAATGTGGGGTGCCTATAGTTTTGGAGAAAGCTGTATAGATAATCACCTGGGAAATGACAACGCAAAAACCTCTTCACCTGGGCCTACCCTCCTTCCTTTACAGTTTGGCATAGGGCAGTATTGTCTCCAAAGTGCATCAACCTGTACTAGAGCCATTAGAATCATAGAATGGTTTGGGTTGGAAGGGA
>NW_009258959.1:0-224 GCF_000687185.1 Egretta garzetta | reverse complement strand
ATCCCTTCCAGGGATGGGGCATCCACAGCTCTTCTGGGCAACCCGTGCCAGTGTCTCACCACCCTCACAGTAAAGAACTTCTTCCTAATATCTAAACTAAATCTACCCTCTTTCAGTTTATAACTATTACCACTCATCCTATCACTACGCTCCTTGATAAAAGCCCCTCCCCATCTGTCCTGTAGGACTCCTTTAAGCCCTGCAAGGCCACACTCAGGTCTCCC
>NW_009258958.1:6545-7360 GCF_000687185.1 Egretta garzetta | reverse complement strand
GCCGATTCCAGCTACACCCATCTCCAGGCCCTGGGGAGCTCCGGGCGATGTTGCAATAGGGGTTTAATGAAATTAAGGGGCAGGCCCCCAAAAGTTTGGGAAGAATGCAAACCAGCCTGCTCGGAGGTTCGGGCTGGCAGGGTTCGAACCCACCCAAGGCGGCGGTTGCGGCGTGCTTACCCGAGCCCAGGGATTGCTCACCTCCATGAAGACCTTGCGGTCGCGCTGGCGTCCTGCGTAACGCGCTTTGGCGTTTGCTGGGAGGGAAGGTTGCCAAAAAAAAAAAACGTACCGAGCTGGAAGCAGCCGGCATAGGCGTGTTGGGAACTCCCTCTCCTAATTAGTAGGTGTGGGCCAGGAGACGCCGGTTGGTGCGTGCCGAGGAGGCTCCTCTCCTCCCCTGGAGGTGGTCGCTGGCCATGTGCTCCACCAGCCCGTCTAGGCACAGCCAGCGTTCCCAAAATAGCTTTTAATTGAGCCCTGGGCTGGGCGGAGGGGAGGGCTGAATTGGAGCTTTATCTATTTGCCACTTGCAGGCGACCACAGGTGGAGCAACGTCCCCACTCGGGCGCCTTGGCTGGGCTGTTTGTGCCCACCCCCCCCCCAGCAGGGGTTATGGTCGTGTGGATCGCCCGAGGGTGTCGATGTCCTGAGCAAACACCAACCTGGGGGGTGTTTTGCTGCTTGTTACTCGGCCCAGTCTTGTTCAACTTGTTCATCCATGACCTGGCCGAGGGGACAGAGTGGACCCTCAGCAAGTTCGCTGGTGACACCAAACTGGGAGGAGCGGCTGATCCACCAGAGGCTGCGCTGCC
>NW_009258958.1:1089-3508 GCF_000687185.1 Egretta garzetta | reverse complement strand
GGGCAGAGTTAAATGGAATGGTCTGGGAATAGTGGTCCTGCAGGGGCAGAGTTAAACGGAATGGTCTGGGAATAGTGGTCCAGCGAGCAGCAGAGTTAAATGGAATGGTCTGGGACTAGTGGTCCTGCAGGGGCAGAGTTAAATGGAATGGTCTGGGAATAGTGGTCCTGCAGGGGCAGAGTTAAATGGAATGGTCTGGGAATAGTGGTCCTGCAGGGGCAGAGTTAAACGGAATGGTCTGGGAATAGTGGTCCTGCAGGGGCAGAGTTAAATGGAATGGTCTGGGAATAGTGGTCCTGCAGGGGCAGAGTTAAGTGGAATGGTCTTGGAATGGTGGTCCAGGGAGAGGCAGAGTTAAATGCAATGGTCTGGGAATAGTGGTCCTGCAGGGGCAGAGTTAAACGGAATGGTCTGGGAATAGTGGTCCTGTGGGGGCAGAGAGGGGGCAGCTGGTAAAATTGATGCCGAGTTGCTTGACTCCGGGGAAAAAAATGCGTGCGCTTTGCAGGTTGGAGCAGGTTTCCTGAAGCAGAGCCGCTTTTAGTCGGGACTAAAGCGTCCACACTTGGCTTTTTCTGAGTATCTTAAATCAAAATAAAGGTTTAAGCACCTTGCCTGTGGTCACGCTGAGACCGTGGGACAAAAAGAGGTGGGAATGGAAGAGGGGGGTTTGGTGGCTTTGCCCCAAAGCCAGCGTAGGAGTAAGGCTCCGGCGTGCCGGGGTGAAGTGCTGGGTGGGATACATGGATGCACCAGGCTTTTCGGCAGAGTTCAGGGCAGGCGGCGCCTTCCCCAGCAGCCGCCGGCGCCTCCTGAGGGAATTTTGGGTTGTAATAAAGAAGCTGTAATTCCCAGCTTGGAGCAAAAGCACCCATCCAAGCCCTCTGCCGGATTCGCGCAGCCCATGGGGATGGGCAGAGGCGTTGGGGTGCCCATGGGACGGGGGTGTCACAGCCTGGCCCCCTGCTCCGCGGGCTGGGGTCGGGGCTGCGGGGACGGCGGGTGGGATCGGGGCTGGATCGCGGGTGCTGGTGGAGGAGGGGGGGCTGCCCGCGGGGCTGTGCGGGGTCTGATCCCGGCTCAGCAGCGATGCGTCACGGTGAGTGCGCGGGTTAGGAATTCTGGAGTCATAAGAAATCATAATTCTAATTACGAATCCAGATTTGCAATCGAATCCAGATATATAATTCCAGATTCATTCGGATGTCGGGTGTGCAGGTTCTGAATTCTGGAGTCATAATGATTTATAATTCTAATTACAAATCCAGACTCATAATACTGGATTCATTCAGACACTGGGTGTGTGGGTTAGGAATTCTGGAGTCATAATAAATCATAATTCTAATTACAAATCCAGATTCGTAACCTAATCCAGATTCATAATTCCGGATTCTTTTGCATGTGGGATGTGCAGGTTCTGAATTCTGGAGTCATAATGATTTATAATTCTAATTACGAATCCGGATTCGTTATCTAATCCAGATTTATAATTCTGGATTCATTCACATGCTGGGGGTCTGATCCCGGCTCAGCAGCGATGCGTCACGGTGAGTGCGCGGGTTAGGAATTCTGGAGTCATAAGAAATCATAATTCTAATTACGAATCCAGATTTGCAATCGAATCCAGATATATAATTCCAGATTCATTCGGACGTCGGGTGTGCAGGTTCTGAATTCTGGAGTCATAAGAAATCATAATTCTAATTACGAATCCAGATTTGCAATCGAATCCAGATATATAATTCCAGATTCATTCGGACGTCGGGTGTGCAGGTTCTGAATTCTGGAGTCATAATGATTTATAATTCTAATTACGAATCCAGATTTGCAATCGAATCCAGATTTATAATTCTGGATTCATTTGGACGTCAGGTGAGCAGGTTCTGAATTCTGGAGTCATAATGATTTATAATTCTAATTATGAGTCCAGATTCATTATCTAATCCAGATTTATAATTCTGGATTCATTCGGACACTGGGTGTGTGGGTTAGGAATTCCGGATTCATAATAAATCATAATTCTAATTACAAATCCAGATTCGTAACTTAATCCAGTTTTATAATTCTGGATTCATTCAGGTGCTGGGTGTGTGGGTTTTGAATTCTGGAGTCATAATGATTTATAATTCTAATTATGAGTCCAGATTCATTATCTAATCCAGATTTATAATTCTGGATTCATTCGGACACTGGGTGTGTGGGTTAGGAATTCCGGATTCATAATAAATCATAATTCTAATTACAAATCCAGATTCGTAACTTAATCCAGTTTTATAATTCTGGATTCATTCAGGTGCTGGGTGTGTGGGTTTTGAATTCTGGAGTCATAATGATTTATAATCCTAATTACGAATCCGGATTCGTGATCTAATCCAGACTCGTAATTCCGGGCTCATTCGGCGGCGGGGCGTGGGGGTTA
>NW_009258958.1:0-389 GCF_000687185.1 Egretta garzetta | reverse complement strand
GCAAATAGCCGCGTCCTCGCCGAAAAAAGCAGGCCCTGGCGATGCTCGTCCCCGCGAGGGAGACCAGCGAGACCCCGGGGATGTTGGTCCCCTCCCCGGGGTGGGGTGGGGGGGTGTCAGACCGTATCCCTAGGGAATTGCGGCTGCGGCGGGATGGGCTCCGAGGGGCGCCGGGGCAGGGAGCATCCCCGAAACGCGCTTTCGAGCAGTGCCTGAGCTCTCCTAGGACCACGTGCAGGGAAGGGCGGTTCGGACACGATCCGGCTCTCAGGAAGGGTTTGAAGGGCTTTGGGCAGGCGCCGGTTTTCCTTAAAAAAAGGGTTTTCCTTAAACCGGTTTTCCTTAAACCGCCCGGGAAGGAGGGCGGCGCGGAGAGCCCGGCTTCGATA
>NW_009258957.1:151274-152263 GCF_000687185.1 Egretta garzetta | reverse complement strand
AAGCCCTCGTCATGCTTAGTGCCTCAGTGAATCCTCCACAGAATCAGGCCCACTGCCAAGATGGAGGCTCGTTAGTGCGGTGATATTTTTGTACCGTGCTCCATCTGCCCGTAAGAAATTCAGCAGAGACTGATTAAACCCATATCGCGAAGGGCTACCAAGTAGGTGTGAGCAGCTAAAAACTTGGAGCTGCTGTCAGCTGGAGCACTTTCAGCTCAATAAACTGAGCGTGGACAAGAAAGAAGCAGCTGTGATCTGGGCTTGTGTTCCAGCTTCCTGGGGAGAGGAAGAGTGTCCAGAATCACAATTTGCTCTCTTACAGCTCTGATGCTGCTTTCAGCCGCGCTGATGCCATGTGGACATCACGCAGTGGCGTGCAGGGCAGGCAGCCCAGCTCCAGCAGAGACCTTTGCCAATAAGCCTGCGCAGAGCACGACAGAACCACACAAACTTATTAATGATCCAAAACCGATCCAAAACAGGCACTGACGTGACTTGCTAGGCACAGACCAGTGCCGGGTGAACATGCTTGTGCCTTACAGGCATTGATCTTGCCTTTCCCACGTTCCCCATCCTGGGGTTTGCATCCTGGTGTTGTACTGTTCCTGTGCTTGCTGATCCCAGAGCCCCTCAGACACAGCTGGTTTGTCTAATTCATACTGTTATCTAAAAATCTGCACTGGAAGGCTGCAGGAGGGGACAGGGACAGTGGCCAGATTTGTTCAGGATTTGAATCTGGATGGTGTAAACCAGATGATGTGTGTAAACTCCCTGAGCCGGAACAAATAGCTTCTATCAAAAAAGCACAGCTGTATTGACAGATTTACAAACAAGCTATGGTTAAATCATTTGTATTTGGACAAAAACAGGGCAGCAAAAAAACCAAAATCATAATTGTACTCACAAAACACAGAATATGTTGCCATTAAAGTTAAGTAGTTGGCACCTTTGCTGTATCAGATGAAGCAATTGCCTGTGCTCACCCTTCT
>NW_009258957.1:150543-151263 GCF_000687185.1 Egretta garzetta | reverse complement strand
CTCTAGTAGTTCACTGGCTGGAGCGTGACCACTCTTCTGTGTGGATAAAAATTCTGGCCAGGTTAAGTTTAGTGACCTTTATAAAATAATTTTTGGCTCTGTGGTAGGTGGCTCACCCATTGCTACTCACCCAGTCAAGTCAGAGCAATGGAAGATGCTCCCCTCTGCTGATTTACTTGTCTTTCTACCACCTAGGTCCAAGCTGAGCTCAAACGAAAGTGGCGGAGGTGGCACCTGGAGCGGTTTCTGGGCTCAGACATGAAGTATCACCACCCTTCCTTAGGCAGCAACGGCACCAACTTCAGCACCCAGATCTCCATGCTGACCAAGTGCTCACCAAAGACACGCCGGTGCTCAGGCTTCCAGGCCGAATTCTCTCTAGTGTGATGGGGAGAGGCTCTCCGAGCATTCAGCATCCAAGAGAGAAACTGAGAGACAGAAGGATTCCCAGGAATCGGCCATAGGATGACAAACCCTTGTGAAATGACATGCTCCACATGAGCCAACAGATGACACAAAACTGGAAAAGCCGCTGGCATCCAGAACAATATCAGACAAGACAAGAGGCAGGGAAATACTTTTCCTCTCCCTCTTTTCAGACCTTTCACTCTTAAGTTTCAAGCCCTCGGGGGTTGATAACTCTGAGTAAAGGTCCCAGTCACTTGAGGAGAGCCTGGGAGATCCTGATGAGTGATAAATAATGAAGTACGGGGCGGGGGG
>NW_009258957.1:140447-150532 GCF_000687185.1 Egretta garzetta | reverse complement strand
GAGGATAAGGATCGGAGAGCCTGAGTCCTTGGTGGCTTTACCAGAACCAGCATCTCTGAAACAGATAAATTGCACTTTCTTAAAAAATGAGCCGGTAAAGGAGAGAGGGAGGCAAGAAGCAGGGCGAAGGGGGGGGTGTGGGGGGAGAATGCCAAACTTATGAATGTGCCAAAAGTCCTGTTGATAAGAGGTGGTGATAAGGCACTGAAGACAGAGTCTGGGACACTGGGAGAGGGGACAGGAGGAACGTGAGCAGAAAGGGGAGAGGCCAGCACACGGCCCCTGCCTCTGCGTTTTACACGTGTGAAGGTGAAACTGCAGCACCAGGAAAGCCCCTGGGAGGATGCCCCAGTGCTGCAGTGCGTTCTGCTAATTGCCCACTATCCTCGTTAGCAAAAGCTTTCCGAGCACCCTTGGGTGCCTTCTGGAAAAGCAGGTCACTGAGAAGGAACAGCGTGAATGGCCTTCTCTGCGCTATGTTCATGACCTCGTGTTTTGTTCGGTTGTTTTCAACGAGCAGGGAACTCGATCTGCATGTATAAAAACCAGGTACAGATGCCAAAAGCGGAGCACGGCTGCAGTTTTCATTTTTTAAGTTCGCCCGTAGATCTTGGTGCATTAACGCACCCGGGATCATTAGGGATCAGGGGAAAACAATTGGTCTGTAATTCGTTTGCACTTGCTTAGCACACACTGCCAGGAAAGGGAGATGTAGAACCCTGTAATCCTTAATTGAATCAGACCTGCCATAAGGAGCCGCTCTCCAGATGAAAAAATTAGCATCACAGCAGCAAGCAAAATTGCTTTCATCAGAACAAGGTTGTCTCAGCACGTAACTGGCACTCCAGGAGTCAGGAAGGAGTGAAGGAGCTATTAAATTGATTTCTTCTTCAGTTTTTACGGGGAGCTTTGATGAAGGCATTGTTAGATCTTTAAGATGTGCGTGTGTATTTTACCTCTTCTCTGAAGGCCTATTAGTTTCCATATAGGAGCAATCCCTATTTGAAGAATGCACATAGATCCTGCTAAAACCAAGGGAATAGTTGTTTTTTTTTTTTTTCTTTTCTTTTCTTAGTGGAGGTGCAAAGGAGAGGGGGCGAAGCCAAATCCTGCTCTGACATGCCAGACTGGCAGCTCGCAGGGCATCACATGCAGCTCACCCTCCCGGGCACTGCATTTGGGACAATCCCCACAATCCCAAACTCAGAAGATAGAGAACACAAGGATGCAGATGCTCATGTTTGTGTCCCACCCAACTGCATCAAATGGGGTTGCACCTGTTTTACACTGGGGGTGGGAAATCCCTGCCCAGCTCATGTGTACACTTTGAAATTGGGCGATAACATGTTGTGGCACTGTCCTTGTGAAGGAGAGTCTGGGTCACCAGTGCATGAACATGGAACAGAAGGTGGGCTCCTCTTTCAGAGTTCAGAGGTCTTGAGTTATCTACTAACAGCACCTGGACTTCTTTTTCTTCAAAATGAAGAGTAGCTCATTGAAGGGAAGCATCTCTAACTTGGTGGGTTTGGGGTTCGTTTTCCTTGCTTGTTTGCTTACTGTAAGCATCTGTGATTCACTGCCCACAAACCACACTGAGCCCAGGAGGAGAGTTGCAGATCCCGACACCCAGTTCCTTTCTCCGTTCTGAGAGGATGGTGGTTCAACACTGTAACCCTCCCCAGAGCTATACCTGTTATCGTCGGAGCTCGATGCTTCCAAAGTATTTCTCCACACGCGGGACAGAGAACAGTGTAGAAGGCTGAAGTCAGCAAGGGGCATGAGATACTCTGATAGCGCTGCCCTGCAGGGTAGGCATGCGCTCATGAGTTGCCAGTGAGCTAGCTCAGATGCTGTCACAGCGTAGCCATGGCTACCCAGCCTGCAAGACCGAAGAGGGTAGGTAGGTATTTGTGAATGTAGTCATAATGAGCTCCATGGTCCTGGAATTAAAGCGCTGATGAGACCCCAGGCTAGCCAGGTGCAAGCCGTCTTTCTTACAGCCATGTTATGCTGAAACTGTATCATTAGCAGTTAGAATCCAACGCTGACATGCCTTAAGATCATCAAAATCCTCTCTTAGCAGCTCTCTAATTCCCCAAATCCAGAGAAACCAAGAGGATGCTTAAAATTTCCCCATGTTGCTTGCACTGAAGCCCTTGTGCCCTGACACGGCAGGAGCAAAGTCCCCATTGAAGCCCCCATGAGGTTCTCAGAGGCAAGGACCGTCCCTGTGTTTGGTGCTCGTGCCGCTCTGGTGAACGGTTTCAGGCCTGAATTAGGACTCACACAGATGATGCTGGAGAGGTCCCACCAGTATCTTCTCCTGTGTCTGGTTCAAAGCAAGGATTTGACCCAGCTCTGCATTTCACCAGGTGAATGGCTAGCTGCAAGTAAGCCCAAAAGAAGTGAGGGGAAGCACTTTCTTAGCTTCCAAATTGTTCCACTCAGTATAAAATGCTTCCTCTCACTGGTTCAGAATTTGGAATCAACCTCAGTCTGGGAAAGATTTGATTCATCAAGCTGTGATGCCATTCACCCTCATCGTCTGTCGTGGTAGCTATTTATGCCCAGCAGAATTGGCGGGCTGCAGAGGAGCATCACCTGACCTTGTTAATGCATCCACGGAGGTGCCTAAGGTGTGAGTCTGAATCCCAGGTCCCAGATGAGCAGAGGAGGAGTTGGAGCACAGAGCTGCTGAGCATAAGCGACGCACCGTTACCAGCAGCCTCCTTTGCGAGATGAGAGGGAAACCTTTCCCTTCTGTTTTAGGCAGCCTTGCCAAGGCAGAAGGTCCATGTCTGTGAGCCATGAGCAGTGGGACACCTTGTGCATTTTCACTCCGTTGTTCTTCACCTTCCTTTTCCTCTCCCTGTGCTTGCAACTCCATTTGCAGGAGGGCCTCCTGCTCTGTATTTACAGCTTCTCTTCCATTTCAGCCCTGTGCCAGCGTCAACCGTATGCAGGAATGGCCTTGCCTTTCAGACCCACGACAGGGAAAAATTTGGCTGATTATTTCCCCTCCTTTGACCCTTCAGCTGCACCACCAGCTTATTCTGCACGGGAGCCTGAAGATAGAATGTGACTTAAACTGAGGGGCTCCTTCAAAAATGTTGACTACATTCACATGCCAAGAACAGTGCCCCCAGGCATCCCACTTGCAATTATTTCATCACCGAACACCCAGCCGCATCGCCATTACGCTGTCAAGGGTGTTTGAGAGATTAAATGGATGTGTGGAATACACCTGCTGTGACAGGCATGGCAATCTCAGCGACGCAGGCAGCGCAGAGCTGCCAGCCCAGCTGTGCTGGCCTCGTATTTCAGGAGAACAGAGGAGTCAGTGGTGAAATCAGAGCTTTTCACTCTGGGGATATGAGCAATCAAGCGAATGATGACATTCAGATCGGGCCCTTATTTAAGTGGCTTAGTGCAGGAATTTGGCCTGATAACTTGGCCTCTTCCGCTCTGTTTTTCGTCCAACTCATCAATAAAATGGAGCTCAAGGACCTCACTGCAACCCCAAACTGCCTTGTCCTGAACCCATGCAGAATACACGATGCAGCGCTCCGGGCTGCTGCTGTTGCTCACAAAGCACCAGTCTGACCCCGTTAACTCTGGTGTAAGACAGGAATGACTCCAGTCAGGGCATTAATTTGCTGCAAAATCAGATTAAGAGGCATACCTGGATGTGCCAGGCTTTTAGGTGTGTTTGAGGATCATGAATTTGGACTCCAAAACTCTTTAAAGGAATCAGGCCAAATTCTGATCCCACTTCCACCAGTCAGTTCACTACAGTGAGTCCTGAATTACACCAGCATTAAACTGGAATTTGCCTTTGGAATGATTCCTTTATCTTCAGCCTGGAACTCTTTACTCCTTTTTTATACCAGTGAGAGGTCTAACCCCTCCTGTTAATTAGTCACTCTATATTTCAGTGATTAATCTATTAAGCAATTACTAATAAGTATGGAACAATTAAAATATAAAAATTAAATTGTAGTCTGAATGTCTAGAGGTACAAGGTTCAATGCTAACTGTAGATATTTCTGTTCCGCTGGGACCTATGTTGCTCTGTGGCCCTCTCGTAAGCAGCAAGAAATGAGAATAGGACCATGTTTAGGGTTTAAACAAGAGCAGTAAAGGAATTCTAGGCTGCTGTAGAATTTCAGGGCATTAACCTGAAACTAGTTTTTAAAATATATGCAGCAGCATCATTACTGCAATTACGGAATGAAAAAGGGATCCCATGAAAGCCCAGGAGATGAAACACCTAAAGATTTTGGTGGGGGGTTGGTTTTTTTTTTTTGGGGGGGGTGGGCGAGTTGGGGTTTTATTTGCCTAGGAAGGAGTTACAGTTTTCTGAAGGAAGGTGTTACTGAAGAAAGAATGTTTTGTACATTAACTAATCAGCAGATTTACTTCTTTCTCAATGTCATGCTGGTTCCCCTCAGAAGCAATGAGGCAGGGTGGTGTCTGTGTCACAGGGCTATGCCAGCAGAGGGATTAAAACCAAATCTCTGCTCCCATCTGATGGAAATACTTTCAGAGAGAGATGCACCTGCTGATTAGCAAAAGACTGCCAGTGGTTTCTAGAAAGCAAAATGAAGTTCCAAAGAAAGCTCAGGAGTGAACCTCGCTTGGCTCCATGGCAGGGATTAAAGGGTTTGCTGGGATTATTTTGTCTCCATTTCTTCCACTTTCACCCCAGTGTTTAAACAAGGCAAAACCCCATGGGTTTCTGCAGGAAATATGAAATATTTTCAGACTAAAAGGGAATCTTTCAAACTTGGAAATGCCAATATGTGTCTTTGTGAAGCTTATTTTATTCTGTCTGCACAAGTTCCACTTGGTTTGATAAATAGCCTATGGAAATCCATGTGGTATCAGAAGCGAGGAGAACGAGAAGCAATGTTTCTTCTTCCAGTGTTTCTTTTAGCAGGGCCAGCTGTGACAGGACAAGGGGTCATGGCTTTAAACTAAACCAGGGTAGGTTTAGACTAGATATAAGGAAGAAATTCTTTACAGTGAGGGGAGTGAAACACTGGAACAGGTTGCCCAGAGAAATGGTGGAGGCCTCATCTCTGGAAACATTCAAGTTCAGGTTGAACGGGGCTGTGAGCAACCTGATCTGGTTAAAGATGCCCCTGCTCACTTCAGGGGGCTTGGACTAGATGACCTCTAGGGGTCCCTTCCAACCCAAAGCATTCTATGATTCTATGATTCTCTTCAAGATGAATCTAGGCTTAACACCAAAGCCCGTGTAAAATATGCTTCCTCCCCCCTGTGTCCCAGCCTCTCAGCTTTCAGGTAGGGTGTTGAGCTGAAGAAAGGACCTTGCCTGGGGTGTTGACACAGCCCAGGCACAGCCCTGTGCTTCCTCCCAAGGCATCTCTGCGCCAATGAATGTGCCAAACTCTTGGAGACAAGGACTGCGGTCCTGAGCTCCCTGACTCACAATGCAACTTTGCACTTTTCACACATGGATGCTTATGGTGGCAAGGACCATAATTCTTCTTTGATTGTAGATGACCCTCGAAGAGCAGGAGGCCAATCTATCTGGAATGACTCTGCTGGTATCATTCTGGAACTGAACTGGTGTAACAGGGAAATTAATTAAGTGCCAGACTGGTACATGGAGTCAGTTATCCCAAAGTCCAGAACAGCATGGATTTCAGTCCATTTTCTTTCGATCAGTCAACTTTTCACAGCACCTCCAAACCCAGTATTTGCATACCAGTCTGATGAGGTATAATTGCAATGACTGATTTTGTTATTTCCCCTGGAGATCTGTACAGTTGTAAACTATGGCTTTTAAGAATTAGGAGTTTCCTGGGCCCACGGACCGTCTCTTCCACCTCCTGCTGTCTGGACATCCTAACTCCTTGTTTGCTTGCATGGTGTTGCGCTATATACTGAAGAGCCCTGGGTTTGAAACCCTGGTTATTTCTAGCATTCTGTGAAATCACAGGGAAGAAGACAAATATCGGGACTGGAAACTACATAACAGGTCTGTAAGGGAAATAACGCCCATGTGGAGTCTGAGGGCCAGGCCTTTAGGACACGCAAATTGGCAACAGCAGAGCACCAGTGTTTTATACCCCAGTTTTGTGGATATTGTAAATTTGTATATAGAGGAAATCTGAACAGCTCATTTAAAAAAAAAAAAAAAAAAACAACAAAAAACCTAAAACACATTTTTGATACTCTGATGATAAATTAAGTTCAAAAAGGCACTTTTGAATTCAAAAGTGCATTTTTCAGACTCTGTTTCAAACACCTCAAGCTGTTGTTCAGCAGCTGGTGCCAAATGACTCTTCTGACTCCAACTGTAAGCACCGCTGCTCTGCCCTCCTGTAAATAGGCTTTGACAGCAAAGACTGATGAAAACTGGCAGAAAGTCACTGTCTCTGTGGACTTTTATGTACCTAGGTGCTTGTGATGTATTCTTCATGCCAGTGAGAACAGGCCTGCTTGCTCAGCACAGGTGAGATTTCCACCTTGTTTCATGGCCTTTTACCTGATGTTATCTATTTTGTTCTGACTCTGTACATATGCAATGAATTGGCGCTTAATCATGCATAAGTGACCGAACTTGATCCTCTCTTGCAAACTCCCCTTGACTAAGTTTATATTTATCTGCTGAAAACTAGATGTAAGCCTAATCTCATTAAAAAATAACTTTTTCTCAACTGAACACCAAAAAAAAGGAAAATAATACACAATTGTAATAAGGTGCAAATCTAGTAAAGAGTAATCACTGCAGACAAATACACGGCAAGCAACTGAGAGTAAGTCCGTGTTAAAACCAATTATTAACAGAAATATTTCGGTGAACATCAATGAACTGCATGCAGAAGTCACCTCTTGAATTGCTGAGGTCAGGAACAGCAAAAGATTCTTTAGGTGGCAGAATGAGAAGAAAAAGGAGAAAACATCTGTAGTTAGGAATCAAATAGTAGAACTGATGTGAAGACAAACAATGACTGTCACTATGATGTTCATGCTGCTTTTGTCCAGTTTACTTCATATGCAATGAATTGGCTTTTTTTTTTTTTTTCCTTTGTATTTGGTTCATCTCCTTGCTTCAGAGGAGGTTCTTCTCTGTGGTTGACACTGCTGAAAACAAGCAATAAAACCATTGTGAAGACACGGTGTCTAAGATGTTCTACCTGATGCTTTATTTTTCTCAGTCCTGAAGAAGACACAGACAGAGGAGAAAAGGCTAAGAAGGATGTAGTGAGCTGGTACAGTGGTTGCCTAGAGTTAGGCATATCTCATCCTTTGTAAGGTTAGCCAAATCGACCAAATCACTCTCAAAATGGGAGACCTTCTTTGAGAGCATCTGTGCCAGCAGAAGAATCAGTTCCAGCTCCAGCATGACTGATCCCCAAAACTGCCACAATGAAGGCAAGGCCACTGCATGAGCTAGGTGGCTGGATGCAACGTCTTTTGGCAGTAGGACTCATGCACGGAGGTAATAATCCTGCAATTACAAACACACTACGGTTCTTTTGCCACAGTCAAGAGATGTTATGCAATTCCCGTATTTCTAGGTACGTACATCCATGCACACACATACGCATTGTGTTGCTACAGGTGTAGGGTTGGATGCTGGAATATCCTCCAACTGTCTCACTATGCCGTGCCGTTCAAATTCATCCCCATGAGAATCCCCCCGGTACCTTGGCTGGACAGACCAAAGCTAAGGTCTGTCTTTTACATCACAGACTGTAACAGCTCATAGCCACCCTCCAAGAATAGGAAAACCCAAAAATATGTGAAAAAACATGTTTGTTCTCATTCTCTTCAGGACTGAACACATCAGACTGCCAGACATCCAGGCCACACGGTAGGAGAACCTGTGAGCAGCTTTTCAAGAGCTGTCCATTCCACTTGCAGAAATCCCACACCGCTGTGAGAAATCAAAATGCTTTGTCCATGAGATGCACAAGAGAGCTTCCATCCAGCGCTCTCTGCAACATTTGGCATATATGATGACCAGGGTCCTCTTATAGTGCATTTTCCAGCACAAGGTGCTGGTTTGACTTGGGCTTGTCACAACCAGGTGATTCCACAGTGCTGGTGGTGTAAATTCATAAGCCGAGCACCATGAGAACATCCTGCCTGCAGGTCTTACAACTAGACCCTTGACCCATCCACCCCAGGACTGTACATGCATATACAAACACAATACATCTGACTGTAGCAATAATTATACAAGTGCATAATTAATGACTTGCAGGTCTAAAAGGAGGCAGAACATCTGGGTCTGGGGTTAAGGAACCTGCTGCTTGGTTGTTACTTTAATTTGCCTTTGGGATATAGGGCTTAGTCCTCTGAATATGTTGTTTATCCACCTCAGAAGGAATGCCTTGATTTTTGGAAACGCAGAGCTCATTGGATCTTTCCAATGTGGAGTACAAATTTGTCAACTTAAATCCCTTCACATACTCTCTGGGCTCAAAGTAGCTTTCTCCATGGCCTGGTGTTTAAAGACAGATTTTGCAAAGCCTCCAAATCTCTGCTAGTTGACTTAAAATCACTAGCAAGCCATTTAAATTAACACTTCTTTCAGGCACAGAACTACCCAGTAGGGTAATGAGACTTAAGACTCCTCCTTTCCATTTCCACCGCTCCTGCGTGGAGCTGGTGCTACTGTGAAGCTCGGGTCTCTCTCTGCCTCCTCGACGCGCTGGCAAATTGTACAATGATCCCTGGAGCAGCAGCCTCAGCAGTAGTGCTCAGCCTGCGGGGACCGGGTGCTCAACCCTGGCAGCTTTCCCACCCTGCCAGGTGACCAGGTACCTCCTGAGCCTTGTATGGCGACCTTAGCTTTGCAGCTTCCTCCAGCTTTTCCAAGGGTGCTGCCCCTGTGTTTCATCCTTGCTGTGTGCCCAGTTCAGTAGCTCTGTCTTTTCGGGTCTTCATCACTCAGAACAGTGCATGAGCCTTCCTCTGTGTTGGAGAAATGCCTAGCAGGCAACTACAACAGTAATTATTCATATAAAAGACACATTATTTAATGCACATGAATATGTGGCAGTGAAAATAGATCGCAGTGAGAGGTCAGTGAGCTTTTCCTTGTCCATAGGGCCAGTTCCACAGCTCATCCCATTTTTGAGCTGATTTACACCCCCTGTTCACACTGCTGATAAAGGCCAAATCTACAACCAGGGATGACAAGTCTTTGCTATATATGCCCCTCCATTCTGCGTGGATTAACCAATTTCATTTAAAAGCAAAGGGGCTAATGCTCTGGGCCGTTCTGAGAAGCAAAGCTGGTGCATACTGACTTTCACTGGATCCCTCTGTGGATTAAATCAGAAATCAGAAAAACAGGTTACAAAGGCTGGGGAAAGGGAAGATCAGCCAATTGCATTTATTCCATGTCTATAGAGGTGATGATAATCACATACTGCCAAAAAATGTCTTCCATATGAGGAACTCCAATCGCTGCCCAGAAATTAATTAGTGTAAGTGGCTTTGATGAAGGTCACCTAAGAAGTCTGAGGGAAAAATCAACCCAGCCATCTCCTATCCCTGCTGTGTGTCCTCTGTGTAAAAGCCATCCTACCTGGTTTACAACGAGCATAGCATTGCTTTCCTTAGACATGCACCTTTATTCTGAACTTGATAGAACATGCAATCACATATATCTGGAAATTTCTGAGCTTGGCTTTTAGAGCTTCTTTGTGTAAGTTCAGTGGTGAAGTGGATTTTCATGACTGCAAAAACATCCCTCTCTGTAAGAAAGAGTCATGATTAAAAATGGGCAACGGCATCCTTTTCCTTTGATCCTCCTGTGGTTTCCATGGCAAAATGCCAGGACGAGGACTTTTGTGATCTCCATGACATTAGAGCAATTTCCCCAGTATTGAATCAATTTTAGTGGTTAAATTATCTTCACTCCGCATGCAACCAGTTGCATTCATTCCCTCCCACTGGGGATATAAAGTTTGAACTGTGACTCAATGCAGTCGGCAGAAAGAGTCCAGCTGCCCTCAGACAAGTTCAGAAAGACTCTAGATTGTCCAAGCATCGCAAGGGAGTGTGGCACAAAGAGCCAGGCACTGCGTCACTGCTCT
>NW_009258957.1:128748-140432 GCF_000687185.1 Egretta garzetta | reverse complement strand
TGCAGAGGAATCATTTCTACTGGTATAACTCCCCATGCATTTAACGTTTTGTTGGTTCAAGCCAGGTAAGTTGAAATGCCATCTCAAAATAGCCATTTCCCGCATAGTGGTATTCTCAGAACCAAACTGGCCTTGCAGTCTGAGACCAGAGAAGGCAAGAGTTTTATGTATATGGCATTAGGTCCCCCCTTACGGTGCTCAGTGATGAATCCTCACCAAGAGTCCATCCCTGTGTCATCACTCAACTGATTGAACCTCTCCCCTTGGAAATATCTCCACTCTGCCCATGCCAGATCAAAGCCTTGAACCCTTATCTTGAACTCTTACAGCCTAAGAGTACAGGAACTAAGTAGGCATGCTGAAACCAGCCCACAGCACTCCTGCTCTTGCTTTTCAGAGCAACCCTACATAATTATTGTACATTGACTGGGACAGAGGGAGGGAAAGAAAGGAAAAAATCACCTGACTTGTAAGCCTGAGCATTGGTGTGCTTGTTGGGGAACCAAGGCCAAAAACACTCTAAAGCACTCTTCGTTGTCCAGACATTAAGAGGACAATTACTTCAACTCAGAACCTCAGTACCTTGATGGCTAGACATCCTGGGTGACAATCTGGAGCCCTGTCACTTAATATCAGCTCCATATCAAGGAGAAAGGAGATTCGAGGCAGGTTCTCTAACCAAGATGTCACGTGAGTGAGCACTGCAAGCACATCATTAGCTCTGGCAAGTTCTCCACTTTTCCAGCAAGTGACATAAAAGCCCTTAGAAACTGAGAGGTGTGGGTGGGAGCTGGGCAGTGGCTTTTAAAGCAGTGATGGGGTTGGACTAGATGACCTCTAGGGGTCCCTTCCAACCCAAAACATTCTATGATTCTATGCTGCTTGTATGTGATGTGAAGAAAACTAGGTTAGAACCGTGTCATACCACATATTTGTATAACTTTCCCTTCCTTCTGGCAGGTCCTGACAACTGGTTGCACTCCATTGTCACTTTTTTACCTGAATCCACGTGCAAATCTTATTTTACAAAGGAAGGAAAATACCATCAGCAAGATCTCAATACTGACTTGGCCTCTGCTGCCAAAAGTCTGTCTCTCCCAGTCCTTACAGATTTACTTCACTGGGGTACCTAATCAATGGCTGTTTCTTATCAACCACTTAACTCTGAGCTCTTCGGCATAAAGCAGTTAGAAGCCATAATTTTTCATTGCATCCTATTGGCTCCCAGCTAAAAAATAAGGGGATCTGATAGAAACATGGCTTCAGCCTGCAGTGACGAAGGAATTTATTATATGCAATACATTTATGTGTGTAATGTGATTTCTGGTTTGGACTAGGCACAGCATTGCATTGCATCTCATCAAGTATTTTCCACCAAGTCAGTGCCTGTGTGATCTATCTCCGCTAAACTCCAGCCCTCTCTCCTTGTGTCCAATTTAGTTTGTGGATAGGAGTCTAAACAGAGGGCTCCTTGGGAGCTATTCCAGCTTTTGAGAAAATGCCAAACGCTGGTCTGCGATGGGAAAAGGTTCGTGCGCATCTCACAGCTCCCAGAGCTCTCCCTGAGACAGCTGTAAGCTCAAGCACAAGTTACTCAGCCTGGTCCTCCTGCTGCCAAAGCCCGCCTGGCCCTGTCCTCTTGGCTGAGTCTGAACTCAACCCTTGCTTGGTTCGTGATGGTCACACTTCCAAGGATCTGTTAATAAATTAGAAGGTTGTTTATAATCACAGTCGTTTATCTGATCTGGGGAAGAAGACTGGACGGTTTTCTCCTTTCCTGCTTCCATTACTGGCCAGGCACCAGCAGTTTCTGAGAGGATTACTGCCACTGTGGCCAGAGCTGGACAAGGATAGAGCTTAGACTCAAAATTGTAGAGTAGACCTCACTCCTGGGCTCTCTCCAGCTCCCCCATGTCAAAGGAAAGCTTTGGCTTTCATCAGCCGGACTGGCTATTAGGACTTGTGTGAACAACTGATTGCTTTTGTTTGGCTGCTGAGGAGTGAAGGAAAGGGAAAAAAAAGAAAATCCATGGTTTATTTTGAACAAAATGTTAAAACAGACACGTAATGGGGTTTTTTTTCCTCTTAAAGGAGAAACATAAAAATACCATTTGAAAAAAAAAATAAACTGTGATACGGAATGGACCATTTCACTTCTGCTATTTGAAATTACTACCAAAAAAAAAGAAGAAAAGAAGTCAAGATAAGATAAACTCAAACACTTCTGCTATTTGAAATTACTACCAAAAAAAAAAAGTCAAGATAAGATAAACTCAAATGCATTCACAAGAAAGGAAGAAAAGACAGCACTGCCTCCCTTCCACTAACTCATCTTACAGCAAGAGCAACTAGGTAGGGTGAGAGCAACAACTTGGATCTTCAAGATAGCATCTTTTTACTTTGTGCAGAGTTGAATGAGACCAATTTATTTACTAGGGTGTTAAATAGAAGGATTTGAAATCTCTCAGCTCTTTCCAGTTGCGCTGTTATGACTTTCTATAACTGGAAGAAACTGGGGCTCACGTGCTCGTGTTCTCCCAACCCTTTCCCAACCTGGTGAGTTCTTATCACCAGCCTGGGGACTTGGCTCTGTTTCAGCAGATTTTGCAAACGATGCCTCTTCTAGATGCCCAGTCTTCTTTCCTTGTGTAGGACTTCACAGGTGTGTCTAATTCACAACTGAAATTAGACATTTATTCAAGCTACAAAAGATTTAAGCTATTGAAACAAAGCATAACGTTATACAGAACAGCACAAGCCAAAGAGCTGGGGTCTGAGCAACTCGCTCAGAATATTGGATGGGCCAGGTTAGTAACCTCTGCTGGCTAAGGTGGCAACTTGTAAGTAAAATTAAACTTACTGGGAGGCTTAGCAGAGTTAGTTCATCTACAATAAACTTTCTAAGTGAGTATTGTTTCCAAAATGGTGATCAAAATTAATTCTGGTTGCTGCAATGTCCTACTACATCAGCTCACTTCTATGTACACGATGATTAATTTGCATATAGTTTATAATACACATAATTTTTGTGGCAGCTTAGAAGCATAAGGTTTGCATCTGTGGAGCTAAGTGGTGGTAAGAGTCAATGGGCACCTTTCCTAACATCAACAAAAGATAGATATAATTCAGCAAGTCTCATTATTCAAATGCCAATCTAATTACACTGCAGAATGTAAATTAATGGAACATTCTTTTGAGAGCTGCTCAGATCCACAGTAATATTCCAGTTCTGGAAGTTGCCCAAGCCTTGAACAAGAGTGAAATTCTTCAGATTCAATATTATCTGAAGTGCTACGACCTGTTTACAATGAAAAAGCTTTTTAGGTGTTATTAAGTCAAAGAGCAAAGTAGCAATTACTCCAGTGAGGGAGAAATTTCTAGGGAGCATTTGAGACGGGTTCCAAGTGGATCTCACACACACACAGGTCGAACGTATCTCTTGTCAGAAGAACAAGTACTTGAAAAAGCAAAGGATTTGCAAAGTGCTGGTAAAGTGTAGCATGACACGCAGGTACGAAGCACTTTAGCAATGAAGATACATGACAGAGCCCTCACTATTGTACAGAGAATCTGGCTGCAGAAACTCATTACTAAAGTTTTTTCTTTTCATGAACCGAACAAAAAACAAATTAAAAATAATACGGTGCAACTTGGTGAGGTGAACAATGCAGATTCCCATTATTCTAACTCCCGTTTATTCTGAAATCCCATGTAAACCTCTTCTGACCTCCTCCGATGCAAGCACTTCAGTTAAATAGGTTTGCTTTCTTCATATAAACTTAACAGAGCAGGTACAATTCCCTGGTATCAGCCAGGAGAATGCATCTGATAGACCCCATTCAACCCCAGGTTGGGTTTAGCCACCAAATGTGGAAAAACCCTCCACCCAACGTCTCTCCCCATAAAGCCGTTGTCTCTCTGCAGAGACAAGAAGTTGAAAAACCGCATTTCATTGCACATAGAGCATCACTGCTTTCTCTCTGTTAAGTGGGCCAGAGTGTGAAAAGCTATTGTCAGCTTTGTAACCAGAAAGCAAAGAGCAATTGCTATCGTAGCATTGACTTGTGGGGTGAAATTCCTCTCACCCAGTTTTATGTATCTATTATGCAGTAGTTGATGTCAGAGCCACTCATTTGAACTCCATTCTAAGGAGCTCTTGTCAATGTAGGCAACGCTGTTTAGGGGGAAATTCATTTGTCCAGGTGCAGCAGATAAACTGAGGCAACTGAAAGACAGAATACACTCCAATAAGCCCAGACTGATTTAGGATTTTGGAAACTAAAAGACAGAGCAGATACTGAAATTATCGATTCTTCTGTTTGAAAGGGGTAAAATGTCCACCATGCAGAGACCTCCTCTCCCAGACTGCATTGCATGCAGACTGTAAAGAAGGGATTTAGAGGATGGGAACTGCTCTGCAAAGATCTAAGGTGATGACTGCAGCAGCATTGCCAAGGGGAACCTGGACGTTCAACGAATGGATGGATCACCAGCACCCAAAGCTGTCCTTGACCTTCTGAGACACAGCTACCCTGGCCCCTGTCAGAGCAGTGAAGAAAACAAAAATTAATAACAAGCTCCTGTGAACAAAAACATGTATTGTGGGAGGAAATGCCAATAAGAAGATACGATGATGAAGAGGAAGATGCTACACAACATCATTTCAGTTCTGCTGGGGAAGAAAAGCAGCAACAATTATGGTTTTGCTTGAAATACACGCCTGCAGGCCTCATAGCGTATCCATATTCTTTCCTTAAAAATATATGTAATTGTTTGTGTATGTTCTGATATTAATATTGAATACAAATTCTTGTAATAAGACACTTTTGGTGACCACTGCATAGGGAAACCTTGAGTATTATAATATAAAAATACACTTATGACCAGAAAGAACATTGCTGTTGCTAAGAACATTTTTACGCTTAGCACATTAACACTAAGTGAAGGTAAGTAAAATATAAATCCAGAACTTTTCAAAAAAGTAGGGAAAACATTTGCTACCTTCAGCAATGTACCTAAAACTTCTGACCTTGGCTCATTGACAGTACTCTTCAGAACAATTTTTTGGTCAACTTGACCATGGCTCCAGTAAAGAGATATTAGCTGGGATAGAACACCCACCACATGATCATTAACACAGTAATTTTCCTTCTAGGTCATAAAAAGTTCTTTCTTTCCCCAAAGATCAAATGAGAACAAGCCTGCACTTACATATATTCAGTTTCTTTACAAACAGAATATTAATTTTTGTTTTTCACGGGGCTGTTTGGGAGGTTTGGGTTTAATATATTGAAATTACAGCTGCATATATTTAAATTATTTATGCACCCAGACATGTAGACTGTGATTAAGTTTCTTATTTGATTGTAACACAAGGTTCATTTCTTTTGCTGGTTGATTTAACATGGAGAAACCTTCCCTGCGGGTCTGCTTCACAATCTGCTATTGGCAGACAGAAATGTCAGGTTTACCCTCCAGATGGGAGCAACAACAAATCAGACCTTTGCGTGCTCCATTTTTCCTTCTGTGGCAAGACATGTGTGTTTCTCTCCACTTACTGTCTAATGTGGAATTATATTGGGGGGCTCTTTTTGAGGTATGAATTTCATGGCCACCAAAAACTGAAGCAATGTAGCTGGGGGTCTGTGAAACTGGCTAAGAAGGGCAAATTTCCCAGACCCAAATTTCAACTTTACTATTAATCTATTGAAGCTGAAATAATGTTGTTTTGATTTCCTGGATTACGCTTTTTTAGCAAAGCTCTCTTTATAGTCACTGGAGATTTGGCCAATATAAGTAATGCACCAGCAATATAATCCTTTCATCTCAAGTAGACAGCTAAATTACACTGATTAATTACACATTAGTAGGACTCCGTCATGTCTCATGCTACGTGAGACCCTCAAAGTGGTGTAGACGTCTACATGGGAGCAGAAGGCGTAGCACCAGACTTACATCCCATGCACATCGCTTTGTAAGAACAACTGTACTCCTGGAAGAAAACCCCACAGCATCTATAATGACTCTTCAAGCCTATGTTTAGGAAGCTGAAAATTTCACCCGAAGTGCCTAATTCTTGCCTTGAATACAAAGGGTTTACTGGGACTGTCTCAGCTGGAGATGCCAGCAGTGGCCATGTCTAATGCTAGGCCAGGGCAATTCACCCGCTGTTGCATATCTTGATTTCTTGTGATTGTAAGAGCTGCATAGCAAGGAGTCTTTTTTTTCTGTGGGTTCAGAATATATTGATCCGAATTATAATTTACTGGTAGTGACAAGGGACAAATCAGTACAGTGCAAGGGCAACACTATGGTTTCCAAGCTCCCAAACAGAACAAACTTACCTCAAACTCTGGATAAAGCTGCCACTGTGGGAGAAACAGGACCGTAGCTGAAGGGATAGCCAAGATCTATAGCTTTTAGGATGTTCACACACCTACTGATTTCCTCCACCTTCTCCACTGCCTCCATCTTCCTGGACACAAAAGTACTGCCCTTAGCTTCTTCACTAAGACTCAAACCATTTGTTCTTGCACCTCCTGAATGACTGTCTGGAAAAGGCAACTAATAACAAGTGTCGCTTCCTCCTGATGGGTTGGGAATGGTTAGCCACTACCACCTGCATTTTCAAGGTGGTTTTCAGAGCCCCTCTCATCCTCCCAGTTCAGGCTGAACTGCAGCTGGTGAGTAACCTGGGAATATATTAATTTTATTTCCTTGCTTATTGTTATCACAGAGCTTAAGTGACAGTGCTAGAATTGCATTTTTTCCCCATGTTTCATTTTCAGTAGACTGTTACTCTTAAGGATGGTGTAAACACTCTTGCACATTACATCACTGTCCATAACCACAAGAGAGAGGGGAAGGGAATTGGCTGCTCTTAGATATGGTGACCTTGCATTGTCGAGTCATCGCACTCAAAACACTGAAGCCAGATGAGGACTTCATGCAAGAGAAGAAGGATTTGTTGCTGGGAGCTTCTCTCCTAGCTCAGTTCCTCATAGTATCTAGAAACATAGCAGGCAAAAGGGTCAGCCACCTTAAGCAGCAGATGTCTTTTTACAGCAAAAATGACCATAGTCCTGCTTTGCCTTTCCCTGCTGCCCCTTCTCCTCACAGCAGCCCACGTTGGTGCTGATGATGCTTCTCCAAACCAGCTCTGGACTCACAAAAAACATCACAGGATGTAACTGCATGTTGTCCACAAAGCTATGGGAAGTCAAAGAGGGAAGCACAGATGGGGAAAGATGCTCCTGCTGAGGAAGAAGCTGACTGTGCAACTTCACCAGTGCCCTCATCGACATGCTTATGTCCATGCTAGTAAATAGAAGGGTCATGGCTCATCCCCTGCCCCTGAGAGAAATGGCCTAGGACAGCTTGTATTCTTACATATAACCTTTCTGATTCTGCAGGAAGAAGTTAAATTTTCCATATCGCCTTCCAGGAACGTTTCCACAAACACACTCTCAAAAAAGCCAGCTGGAAGTCAGACACTTGAAATTTAGATATTTCCCAGTTTCCCAGTGACTGGTAGCATTTAGAGTAACTTCTAGATCATGCAGAAACTCAAAGAGTGTCGCTGTTAAAGTCTTGACATTGTGGTAGCAAACAGTGGCTGAATCATGGCTGCTAATAGTGCTAAGCTTGAAATCTAATGGAACAAGACATGCAAAGCCATCTTTTTTTATTTCAGTGAAATGGACTAATTGAATGAGTTCTAGTGAAATAAAAGCGTTCAATGGTGACTTTTTCCTCTGACTAGAAGGTGAATTAAGGTGGAGAAAGAAGATCTTGACAAGAACAGAAGGAGCTCTGTTGCAATGAGTCCTACCACTCCAATATGATTTTATAGCACTTCATCACAAGGAGTTTTCACTCCACACACGGGTCTGTCAGTTGTATTAGGCCTCTATACAACTGTAGCATCCATTTTAAGCAGCATGTGCACCTCAACATGCTGATTCCTGTGTTTCCCAAAGATATGCATGCCAGAGTTACTTTCTCAGAGAAAGCAGACACACCAATTTCTTATGGGTTCCAGAAAGCAACATTAGAAACATACAACTCCTCCTGTTCTTCAACACCTCAGAATAGGTTGATCTTTTGGGATCTAAAAACTTTATTATTGAAATTCACCTATTCCTTCTCAATGGAGGAGTCATTCTCACTCTTATCTCTGTAATTTTGCTTTTTCTGTAACTTTGAGATACGTAAGTTGAGTTGAGATCAATCCCTTGTCCTATGAAAGGATGTCCCAATTCTACCCATTTCCTATTTAAGTTTCTTGCACATGACACTCCTTTCTAGCTCTTCTTGACTGTCAATAGTCCTGGCAGAAACAGCTTTAGCCTGTTTTCTAAAGCAGGGAGAGGTACCTTTCATGTTGGTACCACCCCATCAAAGTGCTATTTCTGTAGTAAAATGCTAATAGAATTAGATCTGTCATTCTTGTTAATTTTCCTCTTTTATCAGGTAAGCAGGCACAATGGACAATAAGTATTTTTTCCACATTTACTTTTTTGTACACCTATTTGTTTATATGGTGCCTCTAGCTTCTTACTAGGCTGGATAACCATCATCCTCACCTAGCCTCAAAGTCAGGATTCCCCGATTTACAAACCCCAGCAATAATAGCAAATATAAATAAAAAAAAAATAAAATAATAAAAAAATTATTTTCCTTTTGGGAATTTTCTCCAACCTTCAGTCTCTTTGGACAAAACTCTGTGGACTGGTATTCCTGGGCATCAGCTATTCCAGCAAGTCAAGGAGCTTTCATCTCTAGGGGAACCATCATCTTTTTATGATATCTTTCATCTGGGAGACAAATGACAACCCGACAGCAAGTGGCAGAATGAATCTACATTTTTATAAAATCCTTTCAAATGCATAAGCTACAGTGTAGAAACTTTTAACAGAAAAAGAAAAAAAAAGCCCATAATGACACATGTACATTGTCTTTTGTCCTTTTCTGGTTGAAGGCTGTTAAAGTCTAAGCTTTCCCCTAATGCTAGCAAGTTTCCTCCTTTCCTAATACATGCAACAACCCAATACAGAGGTCTTTACGATAGCAGGGAAATCATTTTTAACAACTCCCAGATGACCCTAGGAAGCCAGTCATACCCCACACCACAAGAAGAGACAGAAATTGCAGTGATCTGTGCCAGTCTGACCTGGGGAAAACATTTTTTCCTAACTTCCAATCCGTAGCATGCAATCAGGACACATCAACTACGCACATGGAAGATTTAATGAGAGTAGGTACATCAAGCAATTTGAGAATGCAGACCCAGTTCTGGGAAGAGTTTTCTCTCTGAGAAGTCTGTCCAGGCTCTGATACTTCAACAGTTAAGCAAATGTCCCACAAGAATCTTCATGCCAACACTTTCTTCACCCTCTCTGAACCATCACAGAGTGTCAGACCCCACAGTTTCACTGTACCACTTCTTTAAGTCCATAGTTGGTGGAGATTGAAAGATTTCAATATTCTTGGCATCATTCTGGTCCAATGCATAGGTACCATGATCTAGGTTATCTGAGACTTACAGGGACTTGGGTTGCCCCTCAAGGGGCAGGCATTTGGAAGCCAAGCTTGGTGACAACATCCATAAGGACTGAAGCCACGGGTCCGAGGCGAGTTGGGTGTCTGTGTAGGAAGAGGGTATGAGGAATTCTGGGCAGGAAGGGAGGAAGAGCAATAAAGGTCATTGAAATCAGATGATGACACTCATCGCTGACCATCATTGACCAAATATCAATAAAGGGTAAGATCTACATCGGAGCAAGTCGCTCAAAGCTGCCTTCACAGACAGTGGAGAGAAATAAGAAGTTTTAAAGAGCAATTTATCTCAGTTTAAGGTCAATAAGCTATGTGTTAATATGGCTTCTCAGTGACTATAAAGGTAGCCTGAAGTAATTAGCCCTCCAAGGTCAGCTACTGGACAAACCAAACATTTTGGGCCATGTTCCAGCACTTACTGGTGACAGCAAAGAGCAGCAAATTTCCTCCAATGACTTTGGACTAGATTCTCCACCACCTCAGGAGGAAAGGCCTGTTATGCCTTAGAAAGCATCCCCTGGTGACAGGCCAAAAGTCACTGTTACAGATGACTCTACAGCTGTGACTAACCTAGTTTAGTGCTTTGTGGTTAAATCAATGAAATTCTGAGGTGGTCTGGTGAAGTGATAAAGGATTTGCCAGCACCGAAGGAAGACACACAGACTCCATGAAGATCTTTCTCATTTTGTGTGACACTGGTATGAGTGTTGTCTCCATTTGTGCCAGGCTTCACCTTATCCAGCTTTCTACACCTCCTCCTGAGGTTAAAACAAGTCTTTCCATTTATCATAGAATCATAAAATCATAGAATGTTTTGGGTGGGAAGGGACCCCTAGAGGTCATCTAGTCCAAGCCCCCTGCAGTGAGCAGGGACACCTTTAACCAGATCAGGTTGCTCACAGCCCCGTCCAACCTGGCCTGGAATGTTCCCAGGGATGGGGCCTCCACCCCCTCTCTGGGCAACCCCTGCCAGGGTTTCACCACCCTAATTGTAAAGAATTTCTTCCTTAGATCCAGTCTTCTCTGACTACTGGATTAAGCTGTCATGGTGGTAACACAAGCTTTAAGGTATATATATGAGAGACGTGTAGTTTCATAAAAAGCATTTGCTGGAGTTATAAATAACTAATATTGCCAGTTTAATGCCACTTCATTATTGATTGGCACCTAACCCACCTGAGAATCTCATCAACAGATCCACTCACCGGGCACAGCAGTATTTAGCAGGAGTAGAGACTGTCAAGCCTGAGTGGTTTTTAAAGCACGGGAGAAAATAAGCCTTCCCAGCCTCTATCCCTAGGCCACGTTCACCATCACGGTGTGTTATCCCATTTCTTCCACCCCAACCCCACCAAAAATTCTTTTGGCCATGAAAGTCAGGCTGAGAGCAGAAAAGGGACAGTACAAAGAAGTGCCACAGAGATCCTAAATTACTCCTGTTCTGAACCACTACCTGGGCATGGCTCTCTTTCTCTCCCCTGAATACAGATGGAGCTAAGAAACTCTTCTCTTAACATAGTTGCCCTATAAAGCTGCCTAAATTTAAGCCTATAAATATATCCCAAATCTCTTAATAAATATACAACAGGTATCATTAGTTAACACTGTGCTCACCTCATTTTCCCCTTTTGCTTACAAATTTAACAATTTGGGCTAGACATTATTTTCAGACCTAGTTTTCCTCTTGAGGTGAACGTTTTGGGGGAGAAAGTGTTTCTAGAACGGTTGAGCAAGTCCCAATAGTGAGGGCGGCTTTTTCTTCCTTAATCTTGCAATCCGTTTCTTTGGGGGATTCCTAGCCCTGCTGCAGAAGAGGGATTAGAGCCTGAAGGGTGATCGATGCCACAGCATGGCAGTTCTGTTCTTTCCATCTCCTTTTTACAGGCTAAGCTATTACTCACTGAAATGATTGCATTTCAAAATCACTCGTCAAGTTGCAAAGCCAAATCTGCAAAAGTTAGGCAATGCCAGAATATGAAGGATACCTGTCTGTGTTGGGTCAATATGCAATAAATAAGAGCAGGGGCTGCATATTTGCATGGATGAAAAGGAGATAGGCATTGGAGGAGCGATGCTGGAAGCACAGTCTGTCCATGCACTGAACCAGGCATGTGCAGGAAGAGGAG
>NW_009258957.1:117989-128222 GCF_000687185.1 Egretta garzetta | reverse complement strand
CAGCCCGGGGGGGATTTAACAGCCGGGCAGAGGCGGTGCTGAGGGCCAGGGTTTGGGGGTGGGATGGCAGGGGTAGGGGAACGGCTTGATGATCTTAAAGGTCGTTTTCAACCTAAATGATTCTATGATATTACCCGCAGGACCTGAATAAACATTTCAGCTCTTTCTTCCAGCCTGCTTTGCTGGATTTGACCCTGAGTTAAAAAATGAGAGTCTGACAATCCCAAGAAGAAGGATAAGGAACAAATACTCCCACATCTGAGTGCTCATGCTGCCTCCAAGGTGAAAACTGAATAAACAAACTACAAACCAGACCAATTCATTTACAGGCTTTTTCTGCCTTGAGGAGAGCCTAAGGAGGCATTGCAGAACACTGGAATGAGTCACTGCACTGCCTGCAAGGCTGAGCAAAGCTGAGATCCCTGGGTCTGTGTACTATTTGCTGCTAAAAGTATATAAATATAAATATAAATATATACAAATATAAAATAAGCATAAATATAAATAAATATACATACTTAAATATAAATAAATCATATCAATATAAATATTGCCTGGAGCAGAGGAGGCTGAGGGGAGACCTTATCACCCTCTACAACTGCCTGAGAGGAGGGGGTAGTGAGGTGGGGGTCGGTCTCTTCTCCCAGGTAATGGGCGATGGGACAAGGGCTAACATCATCAAAGGCAATGTTTTTAGGTTAGACATAGGAAAAATTTCTTCACAGAAAGGGCTGTCAGGCACTGGAAGGGGCTGCCCAGGGAAGGGGTCGAGTCCCCACCCCTGGGGGGATTTAAAAGCCGGGCAGAGGCGGTGCTTAGGGCCAGGGTTTAGTGGTGGGATGGCAGGGTTAGGGGAACAGTTGGGCTTGATGATCTTAAAGGTCTTTTCCAACCTAAGTGATTCTATGACTCTATCATATACATATAGATTCAAAGCTGTACCAGGGGGAGATCCAGGAGTCAGTTCTTCAGTCCTACATGTAACAATACACAAATTTTGCTGCCCATTTCTGAAAACTTTGGGTAGAGTACAAAAAAAAACTTAAACCATAGAGAGCAGGAGGTGCCCTCCTTCGAGCAAGGTTGGACTTCTTCATCATGACATATTAGGAGGTGCCCTCCTTCGAGCAAGGTTGGACTTCATCATGACATATCCTGGTGGCACTGCAGACACCATAAAGACAGCTCAGGGATGCTGTTCATGCCATCCAGCTGCCTGAGCAATATTCTGCATACCATTATGCCCTGTGTGGTCTGACGGTGCAAAGGGGGCCCAGAAAGCACTTGGAATAAGCAATAAGGCTACAGGTATTGCAGTGAGTGAAACGGGTTCAGGATCCTTCTCTGGTACTGAGACCAGCTGGCTTGGAATGGCCCGCTGTTGTTTTATTAAACTCTCCCGCTTTCCAAAATATGAGGCTCCATAGGAATGAGCCACACCAGTTCCCCCCAGAGACATCCCCAGAAATTCTTTGGGAAAGTGGTATTTTGCCCAGACAGGGCACACCGAGGAGCACCATAACGTTTTCACAATATAGATGATCAGTTCTAGTGTCTGGGAATGTTCCCTGGCACTTTGTAGGCATAATCTCAAATATTAGCAGAACTATGTAGGTGGTTAAATGCTAGTTGCAAACCTGATTTTCCTGTAGCAGGATCACAGGTCAATGCATCACTGCCGTTGCGGTCTTTGCAGTGTGAATGTGTCCAGATAAATGGAGATAAAAGTCCAGAAGAATGTGCTTGGACAGAAAGAGAGTCCTTTTGCTGGAGTGGCAGGACGTGTTTTGGAGAAGGAGCTGCAGAGCTTCAGTCAAAGTCCTCAGTTCACGCTATGTTGCTTCTCTACCAATGCTAAGATGCTCATCAGTTTAATACAGAGAGGCAGCACAGAGCTTCCAGAGGTTGCAAAGTCCTCTTTGCGGGAGGTCAAGACTGCAGCCCTTTCTTTTACACATAGGGAAACTGAGCATTAGCAGAGACATGGAAAAAGCCAGAAGAACAAGTGGAAGAGCAAGATCTGAGGCCCCTCAGGTCACCTGAGTCATGTCCAAACCTGTTCATCTTGCTGTGTCCCCACCATGGCTCACTCCTCCAAGTGAAAGAGCAATTCCTTCACTTATCAACAGCTGCGTGCTGTATAGTTCGGGGGGTGTGGGGGAGTTTTTTCTTCATTCCGGGATGCTGTGGAAATACAAAATGAGAGAAGGACAATGAATTAATATGCTTTGATCTCTTTTTCAAGTGCCTCTAACAGCTGCCAGGCCCTCCTCCTCCTTTTGGGCGCTCAGCCAAGGCGCTGCACCTCTTCAGCAAGGAGAGAGTAGTCTCTTCTGCATAGTGATGTCTTACAGCTTCCAGATGAGCCAGGCTGTGGCGAGGAGGCGCCTCTCCCAATGTGCTTTTAATTTCTATTGTGCGAAAAGGGCGATGTGCCGTGCAATCCGCTGGGAGATCACCTCGGTGGATGCCCCCGAGCACAAAGGCTCAAACTCAGCCTTGGCCCAGCAGAACAGTGTGCAACATGCACCAAAGCCAGAGAACATACCTGACACTTCAACTTGGCAAAAAATTCTCCAGGTGCCACCTTTGCAACTGAAAAATAGCCCACAAAGGCAATGAAGGCCCCCAGTGCTTATCTCCTTCTCACCTCCCATGGCTACCTCACAAATCTGGTATCTGAGCTATCATTGAAAGATTTCAGGTCACTGTATTTGGCAAGGAAGCACTTTTGCTAAAAGGTAAAAATTTTCCAAGATTATATACTAAATCGGTGGTTGATCTAGGGACCCCTGGCTTATTTCTACCACTTGGGATTTAGCTCCTGTTCTGATTCCTACTGAGAAGTCGACTCTTCGGAAAAGTCATGGGCAAATTGGCTATGCAGTCTATCCTTATGCTAAACAAGATCAAGCTGGCTTCAACCAAAGAGCAGATTATCCTTTGCACCCGATAACTTTATTTTAGGATCCAGCAGCTTCCTTCATTTCCAAGGAACACACAGAAGGATTATGGTCTTACATCAGCATCCCAAAATTCCACCTGACCATCCTGCAGGAGATCTCCCAGCTTTGACATACCTGCCTTGCTTTGGATAAGGACTACCAAAATGCAGATTTCTTCATTCATTTCTTCCCCGCTATTGCTGAGCACGTTGAAACTGAGCACTGCCAACTTTTTATCTGTGCTCTTGATAAAATTTTGAAGCAGCTGCAGCTTCACCACTCATTCACGGGCAGACCTGAAGCTGAGGTAATTGTGCTTTTATTGCTGAGTTTGGAAATCCTCTTTGCTTCCATTTGAGCAGCGGAAATGGTTATTGCTCCTTCAGCCAGTCGCAACCGTCGCAAGGCATGGGGGTTTCATGAAGGGCCGGAATGGGAATGAGATTATCCACAGGACAGCTTATACAGGCAATGGGAAATCAAATGTGATCACTCCCAAGGGAGGCCAGGTGGTTTTTTGGGCACAGGCCTGGTTCTGTGTGGAGCTGAGACCTCGCAAAGCACTTCAGTGCTTCAGTAGAATGCTTTGACATCAGTAACCACGCTAAAACTCTCTCTTCATCTGCTGTGTTAGCAAATTCATGCAACAACACCAAATGTCTACAAGTGCTGAGAGTGGTGACAGCCTGCTTAGACCCTCATCTCTGGCCCAAGCACTGGCTCCTCAGTGCAGGAGCTCGTTCACTGATGGGACTCCATCCTCCAAGTGGTGCAGCCACGTCCCAGACCTCTTCTAGCAGACTCAGTGCAAAGCAAAGCCTACTTTGCTGCTGAAATGGCCTACCTTGATGTTGCATTTAGCTGGTTAGCTCTCAATTCATGACAACCCCAGGGACAAGCAATGAGAAGGTGAGAAGTCCAGCTCAAGAGGTTGAGTTCCTGAAACCTGGGATTCATTTCACCTAACTGCACAGCTCTAAAAGACAGACATTAACTCTACCGACTCCATAGGCCACCTCTGGACCAGAGCAGAGAGCTACCTACCCACCAGCTCACAATAAACTCTACCAGGTCTCAACTGGGGTGGTTGAGCCGTTCTCCAGAGGCATCTACCTCCTTCTGTTGACTCTAACAAGAGCTTAGAGCTCTAGCAG
The DNA here is from genome assembly GCF_000687185.1 of Egretta garzetta. NCBI lineage: Eukaryota > Metazoa > Chordata > Aves > Pelecaniformes > Ardeidae > Egretta > Egretta garzetta. The sequence goes on along the minus strand of NW_009258957.1, from coordinate 124,123 downwards.
ATTAGGTTGGGGTAGACAACAAGGTCATTTTAACAGATATAGATGAATCCCACCCAAAATCATCAAGCTGTTCTGCTTGCTCCATCTAGTCCTGGAATGCACTGTTTGGTTTGCATCCCAGACTGAGGATTCAGCCCTGTGGGATACAGTTCAGGAAACCAAAGATGCTTTTATGAGCTGTTTCCCAGTCTCCTGCATCCGAGCTGTACAGCAAGGTTTCAGGAAGTGAAGCATAGGTTTCCTGAGAAGGATCTTTAATTGAGTATCGTTTAAATGTTTCTTGGCTTTGTTTTTCTGCTTGTAACTTCTGTCTATACAAACTTGTGGTTACAAAAGTAAAATAAATTAGCCATAGGCACCGGGTCAGTTAGAGAAACTGCTGTCACAGCTAAACAGGGTGAAACAAAGCTGCAGGCGGGTCAAGAAAAATTCAGACAGAGCAAGCCTGCCAAGCCTCACTCCTGAGGCCTTGCAAATCCAGTGCAAGGCTGATGGCCTTTTAGTAGCAATGGCAACACTGTCTTACAGGGCTACATGGTTACATACCCGGCATCTTTTTCCTGTAATTTCTCTATTTTAAGCCTTCCAATTACTCATCATTGATGATTTTCAATAAAAACAGATGGTTCATGGAGGTCAGCTGCAGGCATGGCACTAATTGGAGCTCTGGCTGAACTTGGCAATGATGGCACTGGCACCTCAAAAGAACATTTTAGCTATGTGGAAGCTTAAAAGCTCTCAGTAGACTACTCATGCTTTGTTTTGATCCAAGCATGGTCACAACAGGGAGCCCTATCACACAATATTACCACAGATCTGTCTGCATAGACAGATCATGCCGGACAGATGGGTCTGTCTGGTGTGACTCACCTAATGAGATGTAGAGCTCTCCATCCAAGTCAAGTTCCTCCTCTCAAACAATGCTGTTAATGGAAAACTAGTCTATGTGGCCAACAGTCCTATCTTGGTCAACCTACGTGGTGCTGCAACATCCTCTGTGGGCTTCCTGCTTTGGATGCACCCCTAATTCCAACATCTCTTCATGAACCCTGTCTTGTAGTGTTGTATCTTGCCATGCCCTGAATTTTTCCCATCCTCTTGAATGGGCCTCAGAGAACTTTATCTCTGTTGCTGTTGTCAGATAGTGAGAACTCTCATCTGGCTCAATTAGCAGAAGTCATGCTTTGGAAGATAATACAGATATGAAATTTAGCACTGACATTTCCTCCTCTGATTATAGTTTCATGCATTGAATTAACAGCACTCACTTTTTCCTTGGGTGATTAGTGAGCTCTCAGCAAGAGATAGCATATAAAAGTGCTCCCTCAAAAAAAAAAAAAAAAAAGTCTAAAACCTCCCTTGATATTTTTTACTCCAATATTTATAATAATGAATCAACTTCCATCTGATTGTCAAGCACCCAGCTGAAAGCCTGGTAGCTAAGCCACACAAGGGCATTCAGATTGCTGGCCTGCAGCTTTTAGCCTGGGATCGAGCTTTTAGCCTCACATAGCTTGAGAGCTTTACCCACAGGGACACTGCCCAGCCTCCTTCCTGGGTGTATTTTTACATTAACCCCAAGCCACCAGATGGTTTCCCAGCATGTGTAATTAATCAGGCTGTGCAAGAATGGGAGATAATTGAAAATTGGAATCCAGAAGGGCTATGTTGGCTTGTGAGGTTGTACAGGTTGCCACTAGCAGAAGAGCAAGTGCTTTTACAAAGACTTTCTTTGTGGAATTTAGAGTAAATCCTACAGCAAAATACCATATCCTGCAGGTAAGACAGTTAATTTTGAATGAGGCAGCTAAAGCACCTCTGCCTGGCATGGCTTTGAGTTTTGCCAGCATCTGAGCATATCCATCAGGGGTTAAGCATCAACTGAGCATTAATTTTGATGACCTCAGTTTAAGGATAAGTTAACCAACCTGATCCGTTGGGAATGCACCCCAAGTGATTTTCCAAGGAACTCATTAACAAACATTTCCTTCCTTTATCAGTTAGAGAAATTGGAGTCATAAAGATGTAGCACAACCAGTTGAAGGCTACCAAGTGGTCAAAGTTAGAAAGAAAAACTGTCCCTTCTGCACCCTAATCCAACCTTGGTAGCCACTAGGCAGTAGCCTTTCCAGATAAAAGGCAGAAATGGTCTAGAAGAAATGCCTGGTAAGTATCTCCATTGGCCTCATTAGGATTTAGATGAAATATAGAGGCTAATCTTTCTATGTTCCCCTATGAATCTGTGCTCTTAAATGATTCATATAAATGAGGTGCATACATTAAATTCGCAATGCTCTAGGCATCAATATGCAAGTGTTAGAAACAGCTCTTTATTCAAGCAACCTGGGCAAAACCCTGATTTTTCTATGAAAAAAAAAAAGGGAATGCTAAAGGAGCTGGAAAAAAGTTGATTCTTTTAAGTACACATCTAAAGAAAGGCGGAATAATTTTGAATATCTCCATACCCTTTATTATTCACTGGAAAAGGTCTCATCTTTTGTGCATTTGTAAATACACTCAAGTCCATGATTATGCATTGTCATGACTATTTTGTGATGAAATCATCAATCTGAGCTGCTCTGGAATTAAGCTGAATTTTACAAGTGACTCCTTTGTCAGAGAAAGAGATGTAGAGCAATCTCTTGCTTCTTGTATTCAGGGGAACAGCCGTACTAAAAAAAAAAAAGCCCACTGAGTTAATCCACTGATGGTTTGACAGCCCAGCCTTCCAAGCCTTGGAAAACCTTGAAGCATCTTAATATATACATGAATCCCATAGAATCATAGAAGTTGTTGTTTAGGTTGGAAAAGACCTTTAAGATCATCAAGTCCAGCCGTTACCCTAACCCTGCCACCCCACCACTAATCTCACGAATCTCACCTGTAGGCAGCGCTGTTATGGACATGATCGCTGCTTTTGAGAAACAGACATAGTTCAGATGCCCACAGAGAACTGTCTAGTGCCACTTGAGATGCTTCAGGGTATCTCACCAGGCTCCAAATACTGTTCCAGAGGGACACAGGTCTCTCATTGCATCTGCATCAGAACTTCCATCCTCTTATGGATGCTTCGGATGCCTCCACAAACCTGTTCTGAAAGTCTCAAAGAAGATGAGAAAACAAAATTATTATTCTCATGATTTACAGAAGAAGGAATGACTAATGATGTAATCTGGCAATTGCATTAAAAGTTGGCCCTGAAGGAGGTAGGTACTGACACCTGATCTCTCTAGATCGTGTTGTGTGCTGCCACTAGAAGCAAATCCTTCTTTCCTCTCAAAGCTGCAAAGATAAACCCCTTCACAGCAGGTTGGTGCACTGGAGAAGTTTGACCTCAGAAAAAAAAAGAGGAGAAACTCTCCAGCAACTTCTTTACCAGCAACCAGATGCTAGCACGGGCTCACTCCTATACTTTTAAACCCTTAGAAAGGTTCTTGCAACAGTTTTGGCCAAGGGCAACCTGCCAGCCAGCGCTTTCCCAGTCATTGTCCAGGCACAGTTAGGAGTCACCGTGCGTCAGGGACCATTTGCTCTTTCACTAAGGGACATCCCTTGTGCCCATCTGGAAAATGAAGCCACCCAGCTGCCTGAACAAGGGCTGTGTCCATGCTGGCATCATGGCTAAAAACCCATTCCCGAGCCAATTATAAACACAGCCAGTGATGCCAGCAAAATCACATTTTAAGGTCTGGAGTCCCCTCAGCCTGGAGTCTCCAGGGAACACAAAACCTCCAAAAGGGTTTGCAGAGATCTCTGCCAAGCCAGGCAGACCTGCCTGGACAGGCAAAAAACCCCACGGACTTTTTTTTTTCCCCTCCTAATTTCAACAGCAGGAAAAAACAAGTTTATAGTTGCATCTTCAAATAGAAATTTCGAGCACCTACAGTAAAATATGCCACTTTCCCATATAAAAGCAGTAGCACAAATAAAAGAGGGAGAAAAATACTTATATTTTGTAAGTATATAGAATAATATGAAGTTCTATTTATACAGTAGCATTTCATCAGCCACAGCCCACAGCCTCTCATAACATTTATTAACAGAGCTCCAAGAGCATCGCTTTCTCGGCTTGCGCATAATTCGAACAGAAAAAAATCCTTTCAGGATAAAACAAATTCCATCTTTTTTAAAAAAATTAAAGGTAATCAATGGTTCAAAAGCATTGGTTTGAGGCAAACAACACTTTCGGTCTCAGCTTCAAATGTTTTCCTTAAGGGATTCTTTAGGAAAGGGCTTTTTGCTTAAATGGCAGTGTTAAAATTCAAAATTCCATTTGAATCAAAAAGCTGAAAGATTTAATTCTGAAAAGCAAGGAAAAGGGCAATTTAAGTGCTTTTCAAAATTGCTGTTTGTCTGATTTCTACACAAATAAATTGATAATACCAGCAATTAGCATTCCAGTGCCTCTAAATCTGAACATCTTCCCTGGAGCGAAGTTTTAGCCATAAAAAATCTTGCCCAGTTTTTCACGACACTGTTCCCTGCCTAGGAATATTTTTGGAGAAAACACTGTTTGCTAACCATACAGCAGCCAGGGCTTCAGGAGAACAGCTTTTCTCAGCAAACAGGATGATTCAGAACTGGGAATTTCGGAACTGGAAATATACTTCAGAGAAATATATCGTGGAATCACTAAAATCTCGACATTTCCACAATAAGGTGTTTGCAGTACTGTCTCTATTTAGCGGAGAGAATTTCAAAACCGCAGTAAATGTTCCATCAGCCAGAAATCTGTGTCAAGGCTCCAGTGCTCCTCGGTGTCATTACCTGCGTGAGGACTCAGCCAAATGGCCATTATCCTCCTGAGAAGTGTCTTGCTCATTTTAATGGCCATTAGACATCAAAGCCTTGGACTGATGTCTGGTCTGAGAGGCAACACCTCTCCTAGCCTGTGCTCCCTTGCACCGTGTTGGGTCTTTTTTGATCTCTCCAGAGAGGCCACCAATTAATTAACACATCCCCTGCAAATACAGACCAACCAGCTCCTCCACCGTGGGTCGCCCATGAACCCAGGCTGCACAGTCCTAGATAAATGGCCCTTTATCAGATGTATGTTGTGTCTATATTACATGCACAGTAAATCCTGTGCATCCTGGACATGTGGGATTCGTTGTCCATGCAGCGCATGGTCCATACGATGTGGGGAGTGGGTCTGGTCCTCCAGGGCATGCTGCCTTTGCTGGGCATGTGCGAATCGATTTTGTAATACAGAGGGTTGATATATAATCCATTAACCCTCCTGTTTTCAGAGCCGCTGACACAGCAGGTCTACAAATGCTACTTCACAGTGCACCCCTGGTCCTGGGGATTGCCAGGATTAAGACACGCTTGGTCAGCAGGAGTTTGAGGACGAAGTGTGGGAAGGGTGCTCCATATCCTCCAGGCTGCCGAACCAGCTACGTGTGGCATTGCCACTGAAATTATCATAGAATGATAGAATGTTTTGGGTTGGAAGGGACCCCTAGAGGTCATCTAGTCCAACCCCCTTGCAGTGAGCAGAGATTTTATTAAATTAAATTAAATTATGGGAATGCCCAGGTGTTGGCTCTTCCCAGGACTGGTTTCTCAAGCCTGGGATTAAAAGTCATTCCCTAGTTAGTCCAAATCAGCTAGATGGTGAAGATTTCCACCACTGTTACTCTTCTGGTCCAGAAAAGGTTAAGCAGCTCTCTTCCCTGACAGTAAGAGTGGTTTAGCCAATTATGCTACAGATTGATTGTTTCCTTAATTATATGCTGTCACTCCAAACTCCACAGATTTGCCAGATATATTTCTTTCATTTTATATGCACACAAATGAGTTTGTAGAGAGATAGATACACACATGCTTTTTTTTTTTTTTTTTTTTTAAGTTCTGCATCAAACTGCGGGCAGAAATGACCCTCATCACACTTGAAATGAAACCACCGCAAGCTCCTGAAATATTTTCTTCAACATATGCCCCTCTTCCCACCTCCTCCTCCTCATCCCCTCCTCGGTGATCCGAGGGCTGGAGCACCTCTCTTATGAGGGCAGGCTGGGAGAGTTGGGGGTGTTCAGCCTGGAGAAGAGAAGGCTGCAGGCAGAGCTGAGCGCGGCCGGTCAGGGCTTCAAGGGGGCCCAGAGGAAAGGGGGGGACAAGGTTTTGGTAGGGGC
>NW_009258957.1:111945-117920 GCF_000687185.1 Egretta garzetta | reverse complement strand
TCCCGGGGAACATTCCAGGCCAGGTTGGACGGGGCTGTGAGCAACCTGATGTGGTTCAAGGTGTCCCTGCTCCTGCGGGGGGGTTGGGCTGGGTGACCTCTAGGGGTCCCTTCCCACCCAAACCATTCTATGATTCTATGATTTTATGATTCTAAGTTACAAAGGAAATAGTAATTAGCTTCCAGCATCAGGCAGGTCTGTATTATCCGCTGCGCTCAGCTGACAGCTACAGTGCAGTAATTGGGTCACACACACCGATGCTCAGAATAACCAAAGCGCTGTGGTTTTGCCTGCAGCTCTGTTGGAGGAAGAACGGAGAATTTCACAGTAAAGGAGGACCCAGCGCAGTTACTTGCAGCTCGACTTCTTTAAGGATGCTTGACGAGAGCTCTTTACTAGCATTAAAGATTTATGAGGATTTTTACAAAAGCTACCAATACATGACTGGTAGAAAAATAATTTTTGCCCTTATAGAAAAACCATCAGGCTGAAGGATGGCAGATACGTTATTAACTTCATACAGACAGCATGCCTTTCCTCTGCCACACACATCCCCTCTTCACACCCTTCATCTTCTCCAAAACCAAAATCAAAACACCTCCTTTAGTGAACATCTGATGACATCGTTAAGTTCTTCACATTTCTGCAGCAAGGTATTTGCAGCGTTGCCTCTACTTAGCACAGAGACCACCAAAATAATGACAGTAAGCCTAACCCGCGCTGGCAACTGGTGTGGACAAGGTGCTGGGCTGCAGCGTCAGCACTTGCACAGCCTGAAGGATGTGAATCCTCTCAGCAGCTCGGAGCTGAGGGTGAGCCCTGCAACGGTTAATGAAACCCTGGCAAGCTGGGAAGGGTACAGCCAGATCCTGAGATAACACAGCTCTGCACCTGCACACAACAGTGTCACAGTGGCATATGCCAGAGGAGCTCGATGGAAGTCACCTTGGGTTTCTGCTGGTGTAAATGGATGTATTTCCTCTGCAAGCAAAGATCCTAATTAGTGAAAATCAGTGCCTGCAGCGGGTGTTGCCCTGCCAAAGCCTGTAGAACTGTGCTAGTCTATGTTTCCAGGAGTTTAGACACGGATTCTCAGAGTTGGAGTATTTTCAGATTGGGACAATGGACATTTCTGTTGGCCATGCTTGAAAACGTGGCTACTCACACGATGCTGACACTTTTCCTTCTTTCCAGATACAAAAGATCCATGAGAACTCAGCTAAAAATCCTACCCCACTAACTTTCTCTGCTGCAGCACTACTACAGGATGGGTTGGATGAGTTCAGCAAGAAGGAGATGGTCTGTACAATCATGAATGGAGGTTTTTTCATGAGATGCTTTTTCTTAAGCCATCTCCATCTGTGGAGAAAAAAAACAAATGAGTTTAAAATATGTAGATACGGAGCATCTGCTCCTGGTAATGGCTCTGCAGAACCTTAAAATCTTTCAGTCAGGAAGCTTGGCCATTCATCCCATCCCAGGGGTACACCAAAGCACCTTGTGCAAAAAGGGTTCCCTCTTTTATTCTTCCAAGATAATACTTCTGGTCAGACAAGAGTGTGACCCACATAACAATCAGTCCCACTCTCCTCTTTAGTTTTGTGGACTTGTCTTGTCCAAGCTGCTCAGGCAAGATTGTTGCAGTCTTTATTGTTGCCAGTCTAAGAGGGATGGAGCTTCACGCCTGGCATATAATTCACCGGAGGCAGAGGAGCCCTTGATCCCAAAGCAAGGATCTTCAATGCTATGAAGGCTTGACACACCAGGCACACAGATCCCTACTTCAAAGAGCAACTCATCATTATCTGCACAGCAGTTGGGGTTAGTGCAGCTTTTGAAGATGCCCACCAAAGACATTCCAGCTCTAGCCCAAAATAAAATAAACAAACACCCTTCTCAGATGACTACTGTTTGCTGATCAAAGTCAGAGTGGGTGCTGGGTGAATCTGGGAAAATCCCAGAGCCGGGTTCTCTTCATACTCACTCCTGCTTCTAACAAAGCAAAGGATCCACCGGGATTTTCCCCACAGCTCAGCATGAAGGCAGGCGCCCCTCCAGAGGAAACAACCTTCCCTGAACTGGGGGGGTGGAAAGGAGTGTTGGGTCAGAATTGCAAAGTCCTTCTATAAGGGGACCTCCTAGAGGCACACAGAGCCTAGACAACAGAAATAATCTGGGACTTGTTCAGATTGGTTATTTTCATAATCTCAGACCAGCAGGCAGCTCCGACAGACCTGGTGCCTCAGCAGTGAATAGCACTGAAACCCTCCACACTCCTCACATTGCTTCTGACCCTACACCACAGTTCTCATGGGCTCTATCTTCTAAATGGACTATTTGGGATGAAGCACAGGGAGAGACATCAGTGGCCATAGGGCCTGGTAGGAGCTGTACCATGCCACAGCTTCAGTCCTGCCTTCTTGAAACTCTCCATCCCCTCCAACACTGCTGGCAGCAGATGCAGCTCAGTTACCTATGGTTCATGGGCCAGGGACCAGGCAAGGGGCCTCCACTGGACAGTACGATGCACCACCCTCATTGTGGGCCAGTGTAGAGTCAGCTCACATTCAACATCTGAGACTTGATAGGCCTGCAAGTATCAGCCACAGATCAGCGATGAGCATTGGAGAGCCTTGTTAGACAGCTCTAACAGGCTGGAGCAGAAAGGACCAGAACACTTTGTCCTGCAGGAGAAAAGAGGGACAGACGAGGATTAGATATACCAGCCCTCATGAGAGATATGCCCAGCTCTTAGGACAGCTTTCTTCTGCTGGAGCAGTGTCCCTGGAGCTCATGGCTAGGCTCTGGATGGAGACCCTCTCTATCTGCTTTGCAACAGCAAGGGTCAAAGCTGATGTTATCAGGTCAGGCAGAGCCTCAGCAAGAATGTTTGGTGTCTGACTGCACCCATACCACCGGGGCTCCTTGTAGGTACCACCACTTCTCCACTCACCCCCAACCCTGACCTGCAGCCCAGCAGCTGCTAAAGGGTGACGGGACCTGCCATGGATTTGGCACCTTCACCTGTGAGTCACCTGGAGCAGAAACCTCTTCTCCACGCCACACACCACAGGGACCCTCACTACAGCCCAACTGATGCTAAGCAACCCCACCCTCAACCCCATGCCCCTTGCCTGGGTAACGAGCAGGGTGCAGATGAGGCACAGCAGACTACTGGCCCTCTCTTGTCCAGATGTTTCTGATGCTGCCGAAAACCAGGGCAGCTACAGGCACGTTATCTGCGTGCACAACTTCTGATGTCAGCCTGCAGAGAAATATCAAAAAGACAAGTTCCCAGTGCTGCTAATTTCTCAGGAAAACGAGGTGGACCTATTTCTTTCTTGAGGCTGCGGGCTTGCAGGCAGTGCCTGTACCCGAGGACACTGCAGCACAGGAACACCCCATGTGCCACCAGATCTTGCTGCTCTTGCCCATACAAGTTGGGTTCCTGGAGCTACCCACCACAGTCACATGCAGTTTGCCCTTTTTTTGAGAACACGACTCTAAAGAAAAAAACATAAAGCTGTTGCTTTCTGCATATTAATAAGCACAATACGTATGCATATAATATGCATAGAATTCTGTGTGTTGGACATGCAGCAGTCTTTATGGAACTGAAGCACTTTGAACACAGAGCTGTCATTTCTCACACGCTTCACCATTTATCACCCAACACAGCCAGGGCAGCAGCCCCACTTTTATGAGGACCAGGTACAAGGCAGGCCTGAGTTTACGACTGCTTTTACAAGATGTTTTTAAATCCCTGAATGTCCCGGGGCACCTCCCAGTGCCATTTTTCCCTGATTCTACCAATCGCTTGCTTGGTTAAAGGTAGGGGAGTATCCCATTAGACATATAAGATCAAAGATCACATGCACATACATTGGGGAGGAAAAGGGATCTGTGTCAAAGTGAGTTCACCTATTTTCTTCTTTTTTTTTTCCTTCCGTTTGTGTGTGTGTATTTTTCTGTTTCTTCCCAGTCATGATAAGAACCCAAAAAAAGAGGAAAAAATGTCTTTGCTTTCTTTCTTAAAAAGAAAATATCTTGATAGTGTCTCTCAACTAAACCCCTGTGGAAACTCACAGCATTTTTTGCTGTGGGGAGGGCTGTTACAAGCCTTGCAATCCCTGACAAAGCAGAGGAATGGAAATGCTCCAAGTGCCACATAGCTGGTGATTAATCTGAAAGAAGAACATCAATAAAACATGATTTGCTTCTCTTCAGCTGATAGAGACTCATAAATAATAAAGCTATTAGATGTGGAGTCCAAAGTGGAAAGACTTTTTCAGCGTCAGACACAGTAAGAGAAAAATCTGTGAATATTATGTGGGAGAAGTTAATTTAGAAGCCCCCACTGCTTGCTCAGTGCTCTGCGTCCCTCCATGCCCTTCCCACCGCCGCCTGCCACCTGCTCACGGCATTAACCACGCAGCCTCGAGCATCACCTGAGTGACCCCCTGGAAAGAAGACGTGACCAAAATTACACCTATAGGCTTTTCCCAGCTATACTGCCCAGCCGCGATGCAAATCCACCCATAGGTGCACCAATCACTTGTGTATTACCTACCTTGCAAAGCTTGTGATAGCCTCCAAACTCTGTGCTAGCTCACGTTGTGTGTCAACGAACAAATGCCGTGCTCTTAGGATGATGTCAGTACAAAGCAATTTGTTATACATAGGTTGAAAAGTATAGGTGTGGAAGAAACCTCCAGAAGTCCCCACCACATCTGGCAGTGCTTGGATATAAGGAGTACATAGACATTTGAGATCTTCAGTCTCTGTCCCTAGCCAAAACACCCCACTTCTTCCAGCATGGCCTTTTTCTACAAACCAACTGGATTCTGATTTTCCTCACTGTAATGACGGGCAAAAATTTACCTGGAGAAATATAGGCTGGCTTTATGCTGCCTGGGGAGGAGGACATCTCGCAAGGCTATGCTCTCCTCCGTAACCAGCATGGGGTATGTTAGTATTGGTAATATTTTTACTAATACAGCACAGCTTCAGATATCAACATACACAGTGCCTTAGCAGAGCATAAATAAATGTAAGATATAACAGACAACCCCCTTCAACTCTAATCACGCCAGCAGAAAACGGTCTGCAAGGAGTTAAAGATCCAGGAGTGAAAACTGAGGCAGGGACTTCCCTTGATCGAAGATGAGAAAGTGGAATCAAATAAATGATTAACAGCTTGACTTACATAGGATACGATAACTTGGTGCTATCAAGAGTTTTATGGACGTACGTTGCAGAGGCGAAGGTTGCTTAGTGTTAGTAAGAACCTGTTGTCTTCAACAGATCGCTGTCGGTTTATATCTGTGATAATAAAAGAGGTGCCTTCGCTGTGGCGTGGAGCCCGTGTCCACGCTTAAGCGCCTACCTGCAAAGATGCTCTGGAGCTCTTTGGAAACTTAGTCTCTGAATTTGAGTACGCCCAGGAAGATTTCTCCTCTGCTGATGCTAAATGACCTTCAAAGAACAATTTTAATCTAAATCTCCATTTTTAATCTAAAGCTTTATTTCCTTTGGCATCTGTTTGCATTTATTTGGTGTTTTTTCTACGACACAAAGCAATTTCACAAGTGGCGTAATATTGCCATGTAGGAATTCTTTGGGCCTTATTTGAATTACACTTATTTACTAATTAGGATGTGTTTAACATTTTAAACAAACGTTCCTTTCTTTCCTATTTGCTTGAGAGACTGCTTTCTCTGGGGGGTTGCTTGAACTCTCTGTGTTGCTGTAGCGAGTCTGGGGGGTACGGCAAGATCCAGCAGTCTTTAAAATCTACCACTGCGTCTCCTGCTTCCCTGGTGTTTTCAACAGCAATGGTTGGACTTGGGCTGCAGTTTCACCATCTCTTCAAGCACATTATAGCGCGACCTGCAATCAGCCACTTAGATCAGTTTGGAAAAATCGAGAAGGCATCGCCTCAGATGATCTCAGAGTGGACTCTGAAGAGCGGCAAG
>NW_009258957.1:92625-111932 GCF_000687185.1 Egretta garzetta | reverse complement strand
CAGCTGTGCTAAACACAGGCAGTTACATTGCTCCAACATGCTGGAACCAAGTGGAAATGAAGAAAAAGGTAAACGTGCCAATGCAACTTGCCGATGCAACGCAAAATGGCTGTGTGTAGGTTGTCCCAGGAGACGGAAGTGAGCTTCTTCACCTCTGGTGCCTGGTGACTGTCCGCTGGCCCAGCATGACCAACCCTTGCTCCTACAAAAAGTCCATTCTCCTCCAGCTGTGGGGGTTCTCCTAATACCTAATGATAAAATAGCTAATATAGTGTTATTTTCTTGAACAACCAACTTCCAGGGAGGTGGGTAGGACACCAGGTTGCCTCTCTGGTGTCACCTAACACATTAAGTTTTCATGACTGCTTTCCTTCTTTGGAGATATTCAAAGCCCACCTGGATGATGTCCTGTGCACCCTGCTCTGGGTGAGCCTTCTTGAGCAGGGGGGGTGGACTGGGTGATCACCAGAAGTCCCTTCCAACTCCTGACATTCTGTGATTCAGCAGCTCCCAAAATCACAGGTGAAGTGGCACTGAGGTTTTGATTTTTAATGACTACTGGAAATGTGTTCCAACTTGGAGGCACTCCAGGGTTGCCAACCTAGACAAAAAGAGGTGGCTGATACAGAAAAATATTAGCAGAGCCAAAGACATGAGATTGGAAGCATATTCTGTCTGCACTGGGAATCCTTTCTGGGCCTGGCCCTCAGCAACAAATGGGAAGGAGAATAAAGCAAGGCACTCATCCATCATGACAACAGTATCTATACAGACAGCACTTTTCACCTGAGGAAGCTTTATGCATTTACCATAGTAACTGTCCCCAGAATTTGCAGTAGGTTTCTCAGCCTGGTATCTACACATCAGCCTCAGCCCTCTCTGAGAAATAGAGATAAATGTACAATTCAAAGGAAACTGGGGTGTTGGGCAGCGAGGGAGGCAGAAACCAGCTATTCAAACAGCAAATCAGCCCTGGAATTAAAATACATGCAAATGCCTTGGTTCAAGAGGGTGAAAATCAGCCATCTCCACCATTCATGGTGCTAGACCCATGAGCGGGAGGGAGGAATGATGTACTGAAGGACGGCACCGCTCCTTCCTCCACGATGAGATGCTCTTCAGGGGCCTTTGAGCTCTTCCCAATGACACCCACTGGCCTCCACTAGCAGCAAGGAGTTCATCCCTGGAGACAGTGACAGAGACATGGCACCACCGAAAGACTTTCCCTGCACAGCCCATTCCAGTGCTTGACAGACCTTTCAGTGAAGAAATTTTTCCTAATGTCCAACCTAAACCTGCCCTGGTGTAACTTGAGGCCATTTCCCCTTGTCCCATCACCCGTTACCTTGGAAAAGAGACCAACACCCACCTCGCTACACCCTCCTTTCATTGCATGGTCCCCTCCTAACTTTTATGAACAGGTACTCACCTAATCCATAGCAACTTCTACACTGGGGCAATTCTGAGTTTGTGAATCCTGCACCATAGAATCCCAAAATATCATCACAGAAACTGAAAGGGTTCCTCCCCATCCAGGACCCCATCTCCTCTTCTGTTACCAGGGGATGCAGAGCAGGTAGTTCTGTCTGTTTATAGGGAAACTTTTCCCTCTCTGGCTGGGGGAGGGAGACCATCTACAAGAAAGACAGCCTTTGTCAAGTTGAGGCTATGGTAAGGGAAGAGGTATTTGCATTTTCTCTTCCACCCTGAGAAAACTGAGCAGAAAACTCAGCCCCGTCTGGTTGCCCAGGGTAAGCTGGAAGGAAAAAAAAGTCAACCACCACCTGCCAAGCATCAGCACAACTGCCTTGAGCCAGCACTGCCACACAAGTTTGAGAGTTTATCAAATGTAGTTTCAAAACAGGCTTTAAGCAGAGCTTGCCAGCCACATAGAAGAGTGGAAGGCAGGAACCTGTCCTGTTGCCAGAGGATGCTCTGGCATTACCATCCAGGGTCACCAGTGCTGGGGCCTCAAAACTTTGAACGGCTTTTGAAACAACTCCCACATAGCTCCCGGCCCTGCTATCATGGTTTCCTCTCCCAGATGTGCTCATACTTGGTGAAGGGATTGACTTCTCCACCTCCTCTTCCGTCCACTCAGGCTGAACGCTGATGTCTCTGCCTCTCCCCATCGGCCCCACTCTACACAGAGGGACCAAACCCTCCTGGTGCTTTTCAGCTTCAGTCTCAAATACCTCCTGAACCCTCCTGGAATCAGCAGATAGCCATTTTTTTCAGTATCTCTCCATCACTGGATGGATGTCTTTAGGAACCAGCTGGGTATCAGTCCACTCCTTTTCCCAGCAAGCACATCACGAGGTTTTCCCTGGCTCGGTCTCAGTCTCCGCAGTGGCCTACAGGAGCTTGTTATCTTCCTCTCAGTGGTGCTCAAACAGCTGCTACAAACAGATGCCCTACTAGAAGGAAGTCTCATTTTCTCTGTGTAACTTCAGCTCCAATATCGCAACATCTGAATAATGTATCAGAGCTGTGATGTCTACCACCCCTTCAGCTCCCTGTTCGCCCCGAGTTTCCTGTCATCTCGGCCTGATGCAATCAAAGAAATAGCACAGGATGTTTGCCTAGCTCCTGGGTACCACTGCTGAAAAGTCTCTGATCACTGTTAATAACGTTGGTTCAGCAAGGCCCAAATTCTAATGCAATTAACAGGGGAGTAACTGAATCGGCTTTTTTGTGTCTCCGCTGGGGACATAGGAAAATGCCTCAAGGTCTGTTGAGGCCATGTGTAATTCCACAGGCTTCAACACTATTCCACATACCCCCCTATCAGAAACTGCCAGAAGTTCAATCACATTTTTCTTCCCAAATTGCAGCTTCAAGGCAACTTGGTGACCTATGGCTGGAAATATTTTTTTTACAAAGGCTCTTGATTTATTTTGATTAAGATGGATAAGCCTGTTTCATATTCTCAGAAGAAAAAAAGGCATTTTAGGATTGATATGCATCACTGTTAGATGTGCCTCTGGTGGTATAATCACAATTTCCAGCATGTAGCCAAATGCACTTCAGAGACAAGCAGCAGGCAAGGAGAGGACTGGATGGAGGCTATTTAAATCCTTTTCTGATTACAGGTCTCAGAAGGGAACTGGTTATTCAGCACTTAGGGTGTTTCATTTCCTCTCTCTGGTGTTTACTTCTTCCTTTTCCAGTTTTATCATGACTAGTGGGAAAATAAGGAAAATAGGAGAACAGGGCAGAAAGAATACGAACCCTCAACTTCCACCCCAGGATGGGCAGGCAACCTTCATCGTGGCGTTCATCAGGATTGGGTTGCTTGACTTTTGTGTTTTGTGGCTGTTGAATATATATGTACGCAATCGATGATGAAGGAAAATGAGCGAGCAAGAGACACTCCCGCTTTCACAGGAACCACTTATCGTCATTAGTGGAAGCTGCATCTTGCTTTTGTCAAGCTAAATGTGAACGTTCAAAGAGCTACCCTTCTCCTGTGTCTGGATAATGATCCAGCCTGAGCCAAGTGCCACGTTTAAGCAGATACAGTAAGAACAAGATCCTTCGTTGTCTAAAACTGTGCTCCGAAATACCTCGTGTGGATATATATATATCTCAACAAAGCTTTTGCAGTGTAAACCAGTGCAATTTATTGACCTTTGGCAATAGGCAGTGCAAGTTCTAAAAGGAATCGACTTATGTCATGACATAGCTGAAATACATGATTAATTCAAAGAATTACTTATTGGGTCTAGAGGGAATGTACCCTTCTTGACCAGTAAGGTATGGCCCATATTAGCAGGGGCGCTAGAGAGATCATTTGCTCAAAATAGGCACAGGAAGAAAACGCTCCACAGATGTGATCACTAAAATTCAGAGTTCACAGGTGAGAGGAGAGAAAGAGACAGCAGCTGATACCTGTCATCTGATGTCATTTTAGCAGTACAAAGCCCAGCATTGTGATGTCAGCATTTGAGATCATCTGCCCTATTTCTGAGGTGCACCCTGCCTGGGAGAGGTCCACAGGTTATACCAGGTGGGACCCAGTTCACCCAACATTGGTGGACTCGGCAGTGTTAAGTGTATGGTTGGACTTGATGATCTTAAGGGTCATTTACAACCTAAATGGTTTTATGATTCTATCTCTGGTGTGGACATCTCCAGCTGGGCAAAGCACTGCAGGTCCCAGTCAGTGGAGACAAATGAGCACTTTCAACAAGTGGTTCTTCTCACCTATTTTGGATGCCTCCTTTAAGACAGGCTGAGCTGCATGGCTGCCATGGCTGCAGCGTAGACCTAGGCTGATGTACCTAGGGGTGGACCTCATCACAGTGGAGGGTTCTGTCCAGTGAGATGACTCCCCAGCCTAAGCCAGGGGTTTCTTCTTTTGTCAAGTTGAATGCCTGGAGTTGAAAATCCAAGCAACCTTCCACCACAAAATAAAATACTCTTCACAGTTACTCAGGTAATCTTCAATATTTCAAATGATCAGCCAGAAAGCTGATCTTCTCAGCGTAAGCTCACCTGCAATCTGGTTGACTATGCTGGGGATCCTCCACTAGCTCCATCCCAAAGCAGGTGATACTTCATATCTGCCAAACCACAAGGTGACAGCTACAGGCATCGTGATGACATTTTGGCCACCAAGCTTGACCTAATAGAACAAGCAGGAGGAAGGCTTCCCCTGTTAGCTCCAGGTCTCACTTAGGAAGCAAGCATCAGCTGATGTTCTCCCCAAGGTGGGAAATGGTCAAGTGTCCTCTCAGCTGGACTCACACACACCTTGCTCCTTGCCATTTAGATACTAAGATTCAGCTAATGGGTCATCCTGTCCTGAGTCACTGACTCCCTTTCCCATTCTCTGTATCCAAGGTTAAGGCAGTCCATTAGCTTTTGATCTTGAAGGTCTTCTCCAACCTAGATGATTCTGTGATTCTATATGGTCTGAAGTTGCACCAGGGCAGGTTTAGGCTAGACATTAGGAAAAATTTCTTCACAGAAAGGGTTGTCAGGCTCTGGAATGGGCTGCCCAGGGAGGTGGTCGAGTCCCCATCCCTGGAGGGATTTAAAAGAAGGACAGATGAGGTGCTTAGGGCCATGGCTTAGTGGTGGAATGGCAGTGCTAGGTTAACAGGTGGACATGATGATCTTGAAGGTCTTTTCCAACCTAGACGATTCTATGATTCTATGATTCTTTCAGAAGTGGGTATTCAGTCAGTCAGATTGTCAGTCCCTTCCCATGAGTTACTTATTTTTTGTTGGGTTCAGGTCCTGTTTCTCAGACTTCAGGATTCCGCATACATTTGGTGAAAAAATCTTCCAACTGTCACATCCAGTAGCATCTTGGTCAACTCACTGGACAATTAATTTCTTCTCCATCGATTATATGCAAAATTAAAAGTCACAAAGATCTCTCCTCCTGATATCTTTACTGCATTGGTACTATCACATAGATCTTTTTCCGTATTCAAGCCTGAACTGATAAAATTTTGCTTATGACTGCTGGGTGTGCCAACCTCTTGCAGATAAAATGATAATAGAGATCGTGCAGTGAGCATGTCCAGAGCAGCCTTAACAGCACCTCTAAAATAAGCACAGGGGATCATCTCCATCTTCTGCCACCTCTTCGTGTGCCAGCCCAGTTCACAGTAATTGTGGGTTTGTCCATAAATACCCCCTTTAGTGTCTTCCTATAAGAGAGAGATTAAAAGTTAGGCTAGTATTCATCACGTTTTCATCAGTACAGCTCTCCCCTATTAGAAGCTGGCATGATTTGTTTAGACATGTACAAACATACAGCATCCAAAGGATTAAAGACACCATGGATATTTTGGATCCAGTGACATGGCTATGGGCCAGATTCTCTGCAACTATCGCTCTTCTGAAGACCCAGGGGTAGATGCAGCTCTGGCTGCAGTTGGGAAGATGAGGGTGGGCACCTCCTTCTGGGTCTGACATGTCTAAAATGCATATATTTAAGCCTGAGCTTCTCAATCCAGTCTCCTTCTGTAGTCGATACAGAGAAATGGGCACATCCAGAGGTGCCTAAAATAAGAGTCTAAGGACAGATTGAACAGGGTCTTTTGTAAGGGCTTCCTTACAGATAGGGGGACCCCAGCATGAGGAACTCATATGAGGTCATCTGACTTTTAAATGCCTAAAATGAAAAGATACAATTCTCACTGTGCCTCCCCTCCCTGTCCCTCCCTATCATATCAGATAAAGGGACCAAACCTTTCTTTTCCATGTGGCTGTGTGCCCACACCACAGGGATGGGATGGGTGGAGAGGCGCTATCCTTCTTAATCTCTGAAGGCAACATCAGATTCTTTCCCACTCCCTGTACTTAGGGTTAAGGAAGCAACCCACATCTCTGTGCTGATGTTGGGTGGGGGATCAGCTACAGCAAGAGAAGCACAAACTGAAGGTTAACGGGGAGCAAATTACCTCCCTGGCAAATCTGAGCCTGATTATCCCACCAGATCACTCCACTAAAGCAACTGGGGCTTCACAAGTTAAGGCCACGTGTGTTTAGGTTACCTCCAGAGCCCTCACTCGCAGAACGTATGATGAAATCCAATGTTTCCTGGAGAGCTTCATTTGGGGTCTTTTTTCTACCTTCCCTCGGGAATAGGTTTATAAGATCCTCTCAATTGCATTAAGAAGCTGATCTTGGCTGAATCACACGGCAGGGAGAGCTGTTGCTTACTGCACGATGACAAGGGTGGCAAGGCTGAACCCCACTCCGTGCCGTGCGGTGAGCCGGACTCATCGCAGAGTCAGAGCGACTCCTCCCGCGCTCCGCATTCGGTTATGCTCAGAGGCATTGACTACAAGTTCCTGTCTTTTCCCAGTACCAGGAAAATCACTTCACTTGTCAGCAAGACAGAGCTTTTTTGATCACCCTAAGACAGGGAGTCTCACAGTAAATACCTTGCTGCCTGCAGCAAGGTGCAATCCGTGCTATTTTCCAAGCATGATTTCCTTTGTTTTCCACCCTCAGGTTCTTTCTTTCACGAAGCAGTGCTGCAGACTGGGACAATTCACACTCGGTTGGAGCCCATTAGGTAAGTTTTCAGCCCCTGTGAGTCTTTCCACAATTCTTTTTTAATCTTCAGAGAGGAATGAGAGCCTAAGAAAATAACTTTTGCTGGACAACTTCTTGTTTGCATTTGTCCCTAGATGTGCTCTAGGCACTTCTCTGTGTAGGCTGGTGGAAAATTCAGCAGTCAGATCTTGATTGCAGTCCCACACCTGGGAAACAGACCTGCCCACACTGTACTGGGATCTGGAACATCTGGGTTTGGGAATGGAGAAGAAAGGTGGAGAAGAACAGGCGATACCAACCTGTGACACACCCGTGTTACTGTGTTGCTCTCCTAAATGAGCAATTTCAAAACAAAAGGAAAAGGAGCGTCCTTAAAGAGTTCAGATGTTTTGATGACATTTTTTGAAAGAAACTATTCCCACCCACACAAGCTTTTCATTTTGAAAATTTCCTTAATTGCTCTATTGTTATCTTAATGCTCAAACTTTGATCAGAGCACTCTGATTCAAATGAAATGTTTTATTCTTAGAGATGCCAGGAGCTCAAAACATCACTTTCCCTAATTACTTCTAATTGCAGCAGCAGGGCAATTGGCCTGCTTAGTGCAGGAGCTATTGAATGGCCCAGGAGTCAGAGCTGAGGCACACAGGTCACCATGACTTCCTGACCAGGATAAAAGCAGCATGAAATTCTGTAAAGATTGCTCTTGTGAGACAGGCAGTGGAGATGGACATGAGAACGAGGGTTCAATTCCAGCTCCTCCCTTAGGGATGGGATGGGTGGAGAGGCGCTATCCTTCTTAATCTCTGAAGGCAACATCAGATTCTTTCCCACTCCCTGTACTTAGGGTTAAGGAAGCAACCCACATCTCTGTGCTGATGTTGGGTGGGGGATCAGCTACAGCAAGAGAAGCACAAACTGAAGGTTAACGGGGAGCAAATTACCTCCCTGGCAAATCTGAGCCTGATTATCCCACCAGATCACTCCACTAAAGCAACTGGGGCTTCACAAGTTAAGGCCACGTGTGTTTAGGTTACCTCCAGAGCCCTCACTCGCAGAACGTATGATGAAATCCAATGTTTCCTGGAGAGCTTCATTTGGGGTCTTTTTTCTACCTTCCCTCGGGAATAGGTTTATAAGATCCTCTCAATTGCATTAAGAAGCTGATCTTGGCTGAATCACACGGCAGGGAGAGCTGTTGCTTACTGCACGATGACAAGGGTGGCAAGGCTGAACCCCACTCCGTGCCGTGCGGTGAGCCGGACTCATCGCAGAGTCAGAGCGACTCCTCCCGCGCTCCGCATTCGGTTATGCTCAGAGGCATTGACTACAAGTTCCTGTCTTTTCCCAGTACCAGGAAAATCACTTCACTTGTCAGCGAGACAGAGCTTTTTTGATCACCCTAAGACAGGGAGTCTCACAGTAAATACCTTGCTGCCTGCAGCAAGGTGCAATCCGTGCTATTTTCCAAGCATGATTTCCTTTGTTTTCCACCCTCAGGTTCTTTCTTTCACGAAGCAGTGCTGCAGACTGGGACAATTCACACTCGGTTGGAGCCCATTAGGTAAGTTTTCAGCCCCTGTGAGTCTTTCCACAATTCTTTTTTAATCTTCAGAGAGGAATGAGAGCCTAAGAAAATAACTTTTGCTGGACAACTTCTTGTTTGCATTTGTCCCTAGATGTGCTCTAGGCACTTCTCTGTGTAGGCTGGTGGAAAATTCAGCAGTCAGATCTTGATTGCAGTCCCACACCTGGGAAACAGACCTGCCCACACTGTACTGGGATCTGGAACATCTGGGTTTGGGAATGGAGAAGAAAGGTGGAGAAGAACAGGCGATACCAACCTGTGACACACCCATGTTACTGTGTTGCTCTCCTAAATGAGCAATTTCAAAACAAAAGGAAAAGGAGCGTCCTTAAAGAGTTCAGATGTTTTGATGACATTTTTTGAAAGAAACTATTCCCACCCACACAAGCTTTTCATTTTGAAAATTTCCTTAATTGCTCTATTGTTATCTTAATGCTCAAACTTTGATCAGAGCACTCTGATTCAAATGAAATGTTTTATTCTTAGAGATGCCAGCAGCTCAAAACATCACTTTCCCTAATTACTTCTAATTGCAGCAGCAGGGCAATTGGCCTGCTTAGTGCAGGAGCTATTGAATGGCCCAGGAGTCAGAGCTGAGGCACACAGGTCACCATGACTTCCTGACCAGGATAAAAGCAGCATGAAATTCTGTAAAGATTGCTCTTGTGAGACAGGCAGTGGAGATGGACATGAGAACGAGGGTTCAATTCCAGCTCCTCCCTTAGGCTTTCTGGGTGGCATCCATCTCAGCAGGCATAGATGCCCCGATCTGAGCTACTCAACCCATATGCAATCAGTCAAGGGGGCAATTAATCTCATCCTAAAGAGGATGTATAAGTAGATTAAACATCTTGCACCTTCAAAGTACCAACTTCTCCCCTGAAATCCATAGTCAGAGCCCAGGGATATAATTTAGTAGCCTAAAAGCAGGCTTCTAGTGCCAGCTGAGACCCACAGGGCTCTCCCACTGCACATCTAGCTGCAACTTCCGAAGATCTTGAGTACCTTGTAGGTCCTGCCAGCCCCGTACAGATGTCTCAGGTACCCCAGATCATGTGAAAAGGCACAAATCACATATGTTTAGTCAACTGAAGAGAGTGGATCACAAACTTCAAGGGACAGAGAAACAATAATTCCCTTAGGAGTTTCCTCTAGTAAGTGAATCACCCTCACCATTAATATTTTTCTCCTTGCTATGTTGTGTTCTTGTCTACATTAAAGAGCCCATTAGCATCCAATATTTTCCTCTCAGTGATGTACTTTTAAAGACAGCAATCAATCCCCCAATTGACTGCAGCAGGGTAGATGATAGAGGTTGTGAGGCCTTACTGTAAGATATGTTTTCCAGTTCTGAAGTAATTTCCAGAGGGGACAGAAATAGGCAAAGCAGGGCAAAAATAATCTTTGAATGGAAGCTGGTTCTTAAAGAGAATTACTTCCCAGTCAATGCACATAATTCACAGCACCCAGAATTGCAAATGTACAATAAAGTCCTCTTAAAAACCAATTTCTGCTTCTTCATAGCATCATTTCGAGCACTGAATGTCATTCTTGCATGCAGGAATGGATCTTTTTCCATGCAATGAAAGGAGTTTCCTCTTACCCCACATCTTCTCTTAGCTATCATGAGGCAGATGGTCAAGGTGAGCTCTTTAAAGGAGTTTCTAGTGTCTTCTACACTGAGCAGAACTGGTAGCACATGAACTTGAGCTCCCTTGATGCCAAGGCCACTGGGGAAAGGGAGCTCTGCTAAACCAGCCAAATAGTTGAAGAGGAAGGCATTTGTTAAATCACCCATACTGTTGACTTTTATTACCATGCTATCAACCTCTACAGCTTTCAACAGGAGGAACAGAGACTTTTATTACAGGCATCAGCTAATGCAGGGAAGTAATTATGTTAATGAACAAGACAAACAGAGATTTGTGAGGCAGAGTCAGGGGAGTTCGCTCATGCGATACATCAGAGCACAGTTTAGCAGTGCACAGGTGACAAATGTCCTCGTGACTGATGAAGGAGGGAACTGAACCAGCAATCTCAGGAACATTTGGGGACAGAGGTGCAAGCAGTTATTGCTGCTCTGGGGGGGGAGAGGGGGGAAGGAAAGAAAGAAAAAGAAAGAGAAACTAGAAGGATTGTAGAGTGCCTGGCCAGAGACCTGTAAAACATTTGCGGTCCATGGGTCATAGAATCATAGAATCATAGAATCGCTTTGGTTGGAAAAGACCTTTAAGATCATCGAGTCCAACCTTTAACCTAACCCTGCCATCCCACCACTAAACCATATCCCTAAGCACCTCATCTGTCCTTCTTTTAAATACCTCCAAGGATGGGGACTCTACCACCTCCCTGGGCAGCCCATTCCAGAGCCTGACAACCCTTTCAGTGAAGAAGTTTTTCCTAATATCTAACCTAAACCTGCCCTGGCGCAGCTTCAAACCATTAACTCCTACATTTTATCTGAAGGTCATAAACCTGCTGATACGTGGCTGACTCTCACCCAACTGCCTAAAAGACATCATGAGAGAACAAACTCCCCTCTGGAAGTATCTGCTTCTCTTGGCTGATGTAGGAAAAGCCTGGATGACAAATTTAAAATTAGCAGCTATCTTTTAAACATCTGATGTTAGATGAAATGTAACATCGGATGAAATGTTCTTGCCCTATTGTTTCAGTAGGGCAGAGGAAGGATGGCTCTGTTACAGAGGTTACTTGAACTGCCTCAGCTTAGGAGTACGAGTATTGCACTGATTTTCTAATTTACTTTCTTTGTATTTATTTTTGTTTCAGTGAAATGGTAGAGACTTAGCTTCAGAATCTACACTCGGTAAAGTCTTCCCTCATCAGACAGCTCTTCCCTCTCCTGCCTGTTTGCAGAAGGACTGATGAAACCACTCTTCTCCAGAGCAGGACTGTGTCAGCAGTCCCCTGCTCCCCTTCTTTGCCATGAGTTTCCTGACAAACAGGATCCAAAGGAGGCTGAAAATCATCTTTTCCCCAGCCTAACCCTTCACAGCAGGCACCACATCAACTCCAGCTGTTCAAGCTGCTAATTGCACGGGGGGGAGGACTCTTCAATCCCTTGCACTTGCCTTCTGCCAGCCTGTGCCACCCACGCAGAGCCAACAGAGCAACCCACGATGGTCTTAGAATCATAGAATCGTTTAGGTTGGAAAAGACCTTTAAGGTCATCAAGCCCAACCATTCCCCTACCCCTGCCATCCCACCACTAAACCCTGGCCCTAAGCACCGCATCTGCCCAGCTTTTAAATCCCCCCAGGGATGGGGACTCCACCACTTCCCTGGGCAGCCCCTTCCAGTGCTTGACAACACTTTAGGTGAAGAAATTTTTCCTAATGTCCAATCTAAACCTGCCCTGGCACAACTTGAGGCTGTTTCCCCTCGTCCCATCGCCCATTACCAGGGAGAAGAGACCGACCCCCACCTCACTACACCCTCCTCTCAGGCAGTTGTAGGGAGTGATAAGGGCTCCCCTCAGCCTCCTCTTCTCCAGACTAAACAACCCCAGTTCCCTCCACCGCTTCTCATAAGAGTTGTGCTCCTGCAGCTCCCCACCATCCACGTCGGCTGTCAGTGTCTTAACAGCCTGCTTTCCCCCCACTGGGACTTGCTGGGCTGCATATCGTGGGGCTTTGATGAACACCGCATCTCTCTCTTGTTTTATTTTGTAGAGGATACTTTCAGGGTGTACTGGACAATTCTGGCAAAACACACTGCCTGGGGGGACGTAAAAGACAAGCAAGGACAGCCGTGAAGGTTTTGAAATGCATGAAATTGAAATACATTTTGAAATGTATGAAAATGTATGTATTCTTCTGGTGGACTACAAGCTACACACTTGGTCTATTTTTAATGCAACTGGCAGTACATCAGAGGGAATATAAATACAATATTTTAATGAGTGACAAGTTATGGAACAAGCTATCAGTCCCCCGTTAATCAATGCGTTCTTGGCTTGTGTCAATGTGAGTTGTCTTAACCTCTTCCCTTGCTTCACATTGCTCCTTGCTGAAAGCTCACTTGTGACAAGTCCCCATCACTCAGCTGATAGATGGCAGCGTCTCCACGGGTCCAGCCCAAAGGTTGCACTGTTCAGATCACTGCAATTAAAGCTATTAAACACTCATAGGGCCGTAGGAATGCAGGAGTAAGCATGTCAAAACAGCTTGTTCTTATAAGCCTTAATGATGGTAGCATGATTGAGACGAATCATTCTAAATCCAGAAGTGCAAATCTGAATGTCAATCCACTCCTACGTCTTAGACTGTTGACTGAGGTGTAAGTGAATCTTTGATCCATTGGTTAGGAAAGACTCAAAAATCATTCTAGACGCATGGTGCCACTGGGCAACACTGGTTACAGACGCATACATGTCTTAACAAAGCTGGCACCTGGGATCAGGACAGCATTTAAACCTATTTCTGTAGGTACCTGGATACTATTTCAGTGCTGTTCTGCCTTGGCCATCCTAGAGGCTGGATGCTCCTAGGAGATGGACTGTCTTAGTGCAGCACTGAGCTTGGGTGAGGCATCTTAAACATCACTGGTCCCTGGATGCCGCACAAGGAGTTGATGTTAAACACCAGGCCATGGGTATGCAATGGATTGGAAAGACTGCAGCTGCTAACAGACTGGGAGAGAGAAAAGGGGATAGGGTGTCTTCCTGCCAGCACATCAGCCTTTGCTTCGGGTGCTCTAAAGCTGTCATGTTTAAGAAAACATTACTTACTAACCCAAGTGGTTTTACAGGTGCAAAATGCTATGTGAGGACCCGGTTTAAAGTTCACATGTCCCACCGTTCCTGGATGGAGGAGGAGATTCCCCTGCACAGCTCCATGTGGTGATGGAGGAGGGTCTTCACAGGGCCAGGGACATCTAACCAGACATTGACAAGGCCGGGACATCCCCTGGTCTGCACAGACCAGCCCTGAGCATAGAGCCTCGTGTGAAGGACACACACACACACTCTTCCTCCTGAGGACGACCATGCTATGCAGATGCCCCTGCCCTCCCTCCCCGCTGGGTTCAGCACACATCAGGATTTAAACGCACCTCCCTATCGCTCCAGAGACACCCATGAGGACACCCCAGGGCTCAGCATTCCCATTTGGCAAAGAAATTGAGTGTGTCGACATTGCCACAGAGAAACAACCAAAGTCAGGGATGACCTGACGCCAGGCAGCACAGCTTCTGCCTCAGTGATAAATCCTCCTCTTTTGGCAGGATGGATGGGAGCTCTGATTTTCTGGACTAATGCTGGCAGTGAAAAATCAATTACTCTGAGTTCTTTTAAACTTACCGAGCAAATGCATTAGGAGGTAGATGCTGTCTGGGCATACGCACAGGCAGGCAGCTGAAGGAAAAAGAAAAAGGGATTGCAGAGCTTGCTTGTGATGGATTTCAAACATACATTCAGAGCTGAAGTGAGGGATATACTAGTGTTCGCTCTCCGGAGAATAACAGCGAGGGGTGAATAACTGAGGAGAGCTTTGGATACATCTTGGCTTTTCAGGTGAAATAAGGAGCCAAGACAAATTAAAGGAATTGAAAATGATGTGCTTCTTAGGGTTATTCGTCAGGGGAAGAAGTTGACTGTGGCCACAGCAATTTCAACCTGAAAGATGTTTCCCTGTAAGTCACCACAGCATCACCAGCTGCAGGGCTGCTGCTACGCCGGCGTGTGTCCTTTCATCAGGAATGTGCCTCAAAGCCACATATTCCTTGCTGAAAGCCAGCACAGACTGCCATGGTCATCTAGAGAGAATACCGATGCGTTGACACTTGCCTGCAGACCAACATAGACCCAAACCTCATCGATCCAGGCATAAACTGCACAAGTTAACAGACAGTTCCTGCTGCAAAAATCCTTTAATCCAAATATAAGACAAAAAAAAAATGAGAGGAGCATGTTCTTCTTTTACAGACAGGAAAGGGAAGCACGGATGGGGTGTAGGACTCTCCCAAGGTCACCTGGCGAGTCAGTAGCAGAACACAGGAGTCAATCCACATCTCCTGAAATGTGCTGAATGACTGAAATCTCGAGTAGATCCTTCTTTCCAGACGTAGCACCGACATGAAACATGGACAGCTATCCATGCTTTGAAAACGCAGCTGCACATCAGCTGTGTTTCTTTTAGCATGATGGGACTTCCCTGGAAGAGCAGGGTAGCAGAAGCTGGTGTTGGAGCTCTGCAGTCCAGATGTGGCTTGGAGGCCAGATTTTACTTGTTGGGAATGAGACTGCATTCAGAGGGGAGGTGAAGGCTGCAAAATATCAGCTTTTAACCCTCAAAACAAGAACATCTTTACAGAAGACAAAATTAAACTCATCCGAGGGAAACTGCGATATTGTAAGGCAAGAATTCTGCTCTCACACACATAAACATAAAATAGATGTTAAAGACCAGAAATGCTATCACTTCATGGATGCAGAGAAAGAATTCAAATGCCATTATTTCTGCTTGACTTGCACTTGACAACACAGTTTCCTTCCCAATGCTTGTTAATGTCGGCATAAACAGAGGCCAACCACTGACACATACCATCAATGCTAATAAAAAAGCACGGTTGCTTGACACTCAAAGATCCTTCTGAGAGCTCCTAATAACCGAGAAGCTGCTGCTATTATCACTACAGCCTCCACAAATGTTAGTCTAAGCACCTCTAAATGGCGGGCGTAAACTGCAAGGGAGCCGTATCAGCTCAGTTGACTTTATGGCAGCGATAACATTTCGATTTCTAATCCACCCTTATTTCAGATGAGAAACTCTCAAAGCAAGAACTCAGCCACTCACATCCCTTTGTCACATTGCCTTTTACTTTATGGCAATTCACAGGTGGCGCCAGCACTGGGGTATGTGATAGTCCACAGGTAGTTGTATCATAGAAGGTTGTTTTAGAATCATAAAATCATAGAATCATAGAATGTTTTGGGTTGGAAGGGACCCCTAGAGGTCATCTAGTCCAACCCCCCCACAGGAGCAGGGACACCACTAACTAGATCAGGCTGCTCAGAGCCCCATCCAACCTGGCCTGGAATGGTCCCAGGGATGGGGCCTCCACCACCTCTCTGGGCAACCTGTTCCAGTGTTTCACCCCCCTCATTGTAAAGAACTTCTTCCTTATATCTAGTCTAAACCTACCCTGGTTTAGTTTAAAACCATTACCCCTTGTCTTGTCACTGCTGGCCCTACTAAAAAGATTTTCCCCATCTTTCCTACAGGCCCCCTTTAGGTATTGAAAGGTTGCAATCAGGTCTCCCCGCAGCCTTCTCTTCTCCAGGCTGAACAAGCCCAACTCCCTCACCCTGTCCTCATAGCAGAGGTGCTCCAGCCCCCGGATCATTTGTGCACTGATCCCTACAAGGAGCCAGGGAGCGAGGGAAATGCCCGCTTACCAGATGATAGTTATGTCTGTTGGTGTTTGCTAGCTCCTGTTCTCTGGCTCTGGGGCTGACAGACTTACAGCCAAATAGAAGTTAATGTTTCTGCCCACCCCTCAGCCAAGCACCCTCATCACCCTCCACTCACAACCCTCACCTTCTCAGAACCCCCCATCTTCTCATTGCCTCCCTGTTGGTGCAGGCCAGCTCTGATTTATAGGTCCCTTTTGCTTCCGTCAGAGGCAAAGGCTTAATCACAAGGGTTGACTGGGGCATTTCTTTCTCACTGCAACATCTTTCCTCAACCCCTTAGTTCAGCTAAGCCTTTTTCCTCCAGCCTCATGCCCCAGCGAGCATCCTTCCTGCCGGTGCTAGCCAGAGGTCCACCTTTGCTCAAAGACAGCCTTGTAAGCACTTTATTACAGGAGGAAGGTTAGAGAAAGACCAGACTGATTTTTCTGAGAAATACCTGCAGTTGCATAGCCTCAGGCCACATCCTTGACAGATCTAAGACCTCATTAACACAGTACTGCATTTATTTATGGAATTTGTAATACGCTTCAGGATAAAAGGTGCTATATAATTGAAATATTGCCAGGAATTATTAAGGATTAGGATGACGCGAAAATCAGGACTTTCAGTGTCTTTTTTGACTTCATCCCTCATCCCTTTCTCTGTAACAAATTGCGGGGGGGGGAGCAGGGGGAAGCAGAGTAATGAAAAATGTTCAAAGGGCACCAAGGGGAGTGGTTATGTCAATCCAGTTTGTGGAACCTGTTAAAGAAAGACAGTTGAAGTCTCCTTCAAATGGGACAAAGAAAATTAAAAAAAAAAAAAAAAAAAATATTGGAATGTATTATGAGGCCTGGGGAATGCAGTGCCTGTACCAGCATAACCAGGGATGGAAGTGGACATGCCTTCTGTGCAATTTTGTCCTCCAGAGTCCCACGTTGTGAAAAGGGCCGGTATGGTGCCAGCTTGACCAGCATAGCTCGTTTGGTGCCTTGAGAAGGGCCAGTGTGGTGTAAACATCTACAACAAGCCACCTGAGCCACTGGGTATACCCCTTTGGTCATGCACTATGCTTGCAATACACCAGCACCGTTGCACCAGTATAGCCCTTAGTGTGGGCGCAATTACAGTGCTGTAATTACACAGTCTCTGCTGTGTGCATCGAGCACCAGTGGTGAAACATAAGACTTCGGGCTACAGGCAAATGAGAAAAAGAAATGTATATGGCAAAAAGAAAAAGATCCAGCTGTGCTGGTGAGAGACAATGCAAACCACCCCATCACGTTTCCTCCCCCACTTTGGGTGAGTCCACTTGGCTGGCCAAGTTGCCTGCAGGAACCCTCCCAAGTCGCCGCAGGCACAATCAGAAGAATGAGCTCAGCTAAATTGATTTAGTAGGGAGTTCAAGGAAAATGCACTGCTAAGCTGGAGCAGCCTCCACAATCTGTCAAGGTGAAATAAAGCGGGTAAGAGAGCGACTATTCCCTTGCCCTGGGGGGGCTGGGGGGGAATGCCCATCCACAATCTCCTTTCACAGAAGGGTCAGTTTGGTGGTCTGAGTCAGTGTGGCTGTTTGCTGCAAAAATCAGATCTGACTCTCATCAGAACAGCATGTAACACGCACCTGCACAGGCTGGGTTTCCTACAGGGTTGGATTTTCCTTCCCAAACTTGCTCTTGTCGGTGCAAAGTATTTTTCTCCTTTCTGAAAACATCTTTTCTTACTGAAGACTTCTTTTCTTACTCCTCTTTGAGAGGAAATCCTCACCAATGTGTTGCGGTCACAGTCTTATGCTGTTGCATTTCCCATATGCGTCTTAGTCATTTCACAATATTCAAGAAACCTCAAGTCAAGAAACCTCTTGGTGCTCTTGGGTCCCAGGCTGCAATGTAGCAGGAGTAATGGAGACCATTGTGGAGGAGGTGTTGGAAAAGCGAATGGTCTCAAAATCTTGACCAAAGCTGACAAATGACAGTGAGAGGCACTTCAGGTCCTTAAAGTCCTCATAACCCCCTTCACCAAGTTCAGACTTCTATTTTCACAAGGTGTCTCTAAAAGCAGTATGGTATTCAGGTAAAAAACTGAGCTTACGTGACCTCTCCAATGAAATAGGACGTTTCTGTACTGGTAAAAAATTAAAGTCAAGGCACAAGCGCTTTCCAGGGATCCACTGTAAGTGTGGTCTGTGCTCAGTAGAGTTGTTTTCAGAGATTATTTGATGACACATGGGGAAATGCAGGGACAGATCTGGGCTAACTCAAAATGAAGGAGAACAAAGCAAAGACGACGACGTTCACTACAGCAAAGAAGACATTGACTACAGTGCTGGACAAAGAAGTGGAAAGAGAGGAGAAGCAAGCTTCCATGAGCGAAGGGAAGGACAGCCTGGTCCTTCCCAGAGACATCAGCTTGTGCTGCCTCTCGGAAAGCTCTGAGCAAGCTCACCGCAAGGGTATGTCCTGCATTTCAGCATCCTGGTTTCGAACTACAAGTGCACTACTGCAATAAAAGCTCCAAATGCCCCCACACTTCTCTGCTTATCTAAATGCTTTTGTTTCTCACTCTGAGGTAAGCAAGATGTCCCCAGACGCTTTGTCCATGTTGGGGTCACCTGCTAGGGCTGTGCAACAGAGGCAGCTCCCCGGCCACGGCGGCTGCAACGCTCAGAGTAAAGAGGTAACCAAGACGCAAGCACAGCCTCAGATGACATAACCACACTATTTCAGAGCAGTCATCAAGCCATTTCCTCTGGCTTTGTTTTCTGACAACAGCTTTTAAATAGAAACCAGACAAACTCTTGCGGGAAAAGTGACTGTAACTGTGAAGATTGGGGGGGGTGGGGGGTGGAAGGAAGAAATAGCCCACTTAAGAGGAAAAAGGCAGCTGACCACAACTGATGCTGCCCGAGATATGAAGCAGCTTGCGAATGCTGACTGTGCTGACAAAGCTCCCGCTTGTCTCGTTGCTCCTAAAACTGATAGAAACCTCAGAGAAAGCCGCCTACCCCTTTCCCTGAGGGGGACTGAGGCTGGCTGTGCCCTGCACTCGGAAACAACCCCTCTCCAGCAGCCCCCTGGAGGGATGCCCCTTGTTTGATCCTACAGCCTCCAAGTGCAAGACCTGAGTTCAGCACCAGGGCTTTCAGGTGCCTGCAGCATTTACTCACCCCTCCTTGATGTACACTTTAGCTGGAAGAGATACTCACGGCTTCTGAAAACTGTGGTGTCACAGAGATGTAAATCAAGAGGTCCTGAGTCCTGGGGTCAGGGAAAACCCTCCTTACCC
>NW_009258957.1:85733-92614 GCF_000687185.1 Egretta garzetta | reverse complement strand
TATCAGTAGGGACATTCTGGAGTCTTATCAAGTCTTCACAAGTCTGATGAGGAGCAGCTGGGGGAGCTGGAGGTGTTCAGCCTGGAGCAGAGGAGGTTGAGAGCAGACCTTATCACTCCCTACAACTGCCTGAGAGGAGGGGGGAGCCAGGGGGGGTCAGGCTCTGCTCCCAGGGAAGGGGCGATGGGACGAGGGGCAACGGCCTCAAGTTGTGCCAGGGCAGGTTTAGGTTGGACATTAGGAAAAATTTCTTCCCCAAAAGTGTTGCCAAGCCCTGGAAGGGGCTGCCCAGGGAAGGGGTCAAGTCCCCATTCCTGGAGATATTTAAAAGCTGGACAGATGAGGTGCTTACGGACATGGTTTAGTGGTGGGATGGCAGGGTTAGGGGAATGGTTGGGCTTGATGATCTTAAAGGTCTTTTCCAACCTAAACAATTCTATGATTCTATGATTTCTCTCCCAATGCTGGAAGGAGGGCTAGCACTGGGAGCAGAAGGAGCAGGCAGCTTCATGCCACAGCCTGCTCCTCTCCTTCCTTGTCCCGACATGGCACCAGCCTGGCTCAGGCTTGCACATGGCAAAACTCCAGACAACCCTTGATGCTTTGGCCAAGATAACTGCACTGAGCCACACTCGCCCTTGTCCTGCAGACAAAGGGCTGGAGAAACACTGAGCATCTCCCCCATACCACCACACAGCCACGTGGCTGGGATCCAAGCAACAACATCTCGTAGGGATTAGTGGGCAATTCAGAAGAGGCACCACCAGTCCTCTCAGGCCACCTCTAGTCCCTGGGAAATACAGTCTAATAAGAGGATAAGTGGTGATATCCCAAGCTAAATCCTCTGTGGCCCTTAGGGATTTACTTCTGTGCAGAGCACAGCTCAGGAGGAAGCGTGCCCCAAAGATGCAGGCAGTCAGAGGCCAAAGCCATGGTTGCAGTAGGAGAAATCTCACTGTCATCCAACACCACCACAATCCTGTCCCTTGCCAAATCCCTCTGCACAGTGTAGGTATAAAGGATACCATCTAAAACCCACAGGGAAGAGATATAAAGGATCGCCAAGGAGACAACAGATAAAATTTCTGGCACTGGCTCTATGCCACCGCATCCCTTTATCCCAGTGAAGAAACTTGGCACCAAGCCTTTGTGCTGCTCCTGGTTGTGATGTAGGTCGCAAGGTTTTCCAGAAAGCAAAGAAATGAAGATTTATCTCTTGGCCACAGCCATTTAATATCATTAGCAGAGCCCTGCAGAGAGCCGTTCATCAGCCATTTGCCTTTCTTTGGCATTCCCAATCATGAAACACTAAATCCAGGCTTCACTCCAGGGCTACAAAGCTAGGCAAACCCTCCTCGGCACAAGAGCAGCTCATCCAGTTTCCCAGCAAAGTCTGACAGGCTAAATCATTTCCAGACCCAAAAACACTGAGGAAAATTACTTTTCCCCTACAGCAATAAGCACCTCCAAGCCGTGATACCCTGGACGTAAGCTATAAGCTATGTCCGATTAACGTGAGGTTTTAGAGATCTCGTTCTCCTTTTTTTCCCCCCTCGCAGGCTGCGTAGAAGTGACAACTCTGGTTTTGCTGAGGGCAAACACGCTAACCAGTGAGGCACATGCAGCTCCTCTTCAGACTGGAGTTTGATACGATTCCCTTCCTTCACATATTCCATTAATAAATTGCTTTGCTCTCACAGTACCTACCAGATGGGCTTTTGGAGACCACGGCAACAGAGCAAAGAAAAATGACAGTTGTTCTTCATTTAGAGTGGGCATTTTCAATGTACTTCAGGTCTATGAAATCACTAGATATCTTCTTTTGGGCTGGTTTTGCTCCAGAGAACAACAGAAAGACCAAGGGGAGGTTCTGAGTTTCCTCCTAAGTGAAAATGCAGTTGTTTGTTATTAGTCCCACTCAGGGATGAAACTCAGAGCAGCCCCCGGGGAAGTCAAGACCAGCGCTCCCAGGTCATTAAGAGGAAGGGATTAGATCTGCAGAGATGATCACGAACCGTGGGAGCTGCATCCCAGCTTCTGCAGAGGGAAAACAAGTTTGTTTCAGCTCCCCAGCACCTCCAGAGCTTTTCTGATCAGAAATCCAGAGCTTTTCTAATCAGTGTGGCACAGCCTGGATGTTTAAGAGGTCCCACCTCAGTCAGGACGATGCCAGTAATCACAAGGACATTATCGGTAGTCTTGGCCAATTTCTATTCTGCTTGAAAGAGGAAAAAAAATATGAGAAGTAGATGCAAATGGAAACATGGATCTCTCTAAGAAGTCATTTTCATCGCCCAAAGGTCATAATTTGAAGCCAGTGGACAGTGATGCAGCTATTTTTAGAAGACTGCTGGGAAATAAAAATGGAGAAGATACAGGCAATAACCACGAGGATGATTCATAGATGTGAGAAAATTCCTTACAGACTTAAGAACTGAATCTGTTCAGTTAACAGAAGGAAAAGTTAAAGGAGGCTTGACCAAGGTGTGCAAATGCCTCGTGGGGAGGTAACCCTGGGTACTGGTGGGCTCGTTAGCAGGAAAACAGTTAACAAGTGGAATGTAAAACTGGACAAATTTAATCTGGAAATCAGAAAAACATAAGGGGAATGGAGCTGGGCTTAGTGAAATCATAAAATCATACAATGTTTTGGGTTGGAAGGGACCCCTAGAGGTCATCTAGTCCAACCCCCGAAATGGCAGGTTCTTCCTTTCTGAGAGCTGCAGATGCAGACAGGCAACTACCAAGCAGATATGCATGGGTTAGGGGGTAGCTAAATACAGTTTAAGCAGAAGTAAGAAGGTGAAAAACAGCCACCTGCTTCGTACAGTCCAGATGAGGCACCGGCACCGTACCAGACCTGCCTTCAGCTCATGAAAGAGGCACCAGAGTATTGGGATCAAACTCCTCTGAAATATTGAGAGCCTTTTCATGGTTTGCTGGGTTATAAACACTTTGCTGTGTTTACATCAGGAATAACCTGGTGAACGGCTCCACCATCCTTTTATATCCTTCGCTGAGTATTCAGCATTCTTCGCATAGTCCCCCTGCCACAGGAGACTTCTGCCTATCCAAATATTTATGTGGGTGTCATCTCTAGACCATCTGAGCATTTGCTTTTCTTTAAACAACCAACCCTTAGGTGGAGCAGCTTTGTTCCTGGTCACGAAGAACATCCATAGCAGGATGCAAGCTGGGCTCCAGCAGTGTCACTCATGTTATAACAACAGCAAAGTGGCTTTTTAATGACTCCAGGTAGCCTGCATTGCTATTTTATTCCTTTCAAGAGAAACCAGGTCAATTGTGTTTCATGCTGCAGAGATTGCCTACAAAACAGAAAAAAAACCCAAACAAACAAACAAAAAAGAAACCTGGTGGTGAACACACTTAGTGCAGCAGCGCCGCAAGTGATGCATCGCTTCCTTATGTCCTTTCTCTGGGGAGAAGCACTATAAACTGGCCCCAGTGTTCAAGATGTGAACAAATCCCAATTAACCCAGTGGCAACCGGTAAAGCCCGGGCTTTCTCCTGCAACCAGAGCAGCACGGGGACGGTATTTATCACTGACATGTGCCGGCAACACCATTTCTGCCCACTGACCTGTGGAGACTTCTAGAAGTAATCAGGAAAATGGGGCGATGGCCACGGCTTAGTGTCAGCTTCAAGGTCAGCTAATAGAGGCACTACTAAATCCCTGCTCAGATAAATATTTATTCCAGGCTCTCAAAGGCTGCAGTGCACATGAATATGCACACTCACGCACGTACCAGTGCACTTCTGATTCTGCCTACAGTAGGTCTCTTAAAGGCATCCATCCATCCCCCCTTTCTCTGAGGCAACTCAAGAACACCGTGTCAAAAATGAAATAACGACGGACCTGAGGTCACCTGAGCGCTGGCTCAATTTGGTGCGACATCTATTGCTCCTGCTGCTCTCCAAATGGCTTTTGTAACTCTCAGGGAGAAAGACCCAGCCTGACCCAAGAAGAAACATCCATGTCTCTGAAAACCAAGAGCTGGGTTTGATCCAAGAGGCCTTGCTATTACACGTTGCCCTGTGAGAGTAGCAGGTTAAATGAAATATGGGCAGTTCCTGGGTTCAGACTAGCCAAAACCAGCAGCTTCTCCAGTCTGGGCACCCAAGTGTCCATCACCACCGTTTTCAACACCTCATCCCCAGGCAACGTCTTTTATTCCTTACAATTCTCCCGTGCTCCATTCACCAGCTGGGTTTGGTCTCAGGATTCAAGTATCATCATCTATCTCTAAGGGCACTTCTCTTTTATACAGAGCAGCCTCAAACACTGTGATGCAAATTTGAAACTAGACAGGCTCCTCCAGACGAGAAGGGCTGTTATTCCCTCACCAAGAAATAAAAGCTCTGAGCAGGGGAAGAAAGGAAAGAATGCAGCATGTTGGCACCCAAGACCTGAGAGGTACACCACTGAATATTTCCTTCTGGATGCTGAGAAGAGCCACCATTCTCCTCTAAAGGACCAGTAGATTTTAATATTAATGCATTTTAACTCTCCAGGCTTTAATTCATTAATTTCTCCTTGCTAAAGGCTCGGGCAAAGGTGCAGGACATGCTACAGCAAAGCAGGTCATGGTGGTCTCTTACCCTCCAGTCCTGCTGCTGGCTTTTGTTGGAGGCTTCTTCTTGGAGGCAAAGAGTTCCTGCACTGGCGTGACACTGGCTTGATCCCACCCATCACTGACTTAGCATGGAAAGCGCTATTTGAGGCTGGGGTTTTGCAGGAACAGATGTCAAATGCCATAGATTTGGAGCTCCTAATCCTTGTAAGTCTTTTCAGCCCCTCTCCATGTGCTTCATTTAGCAAGACCGTGAAATCTAACCCTGTTGGATATACAGGGCATATATGGGAAAAAATAAAAGAGGTGAAAAGCAGAAAAAATATTAATTCCTGCATTGGAATGGGATTAGTGGCAAAAAGGAAGGAGTTCAGGCTCTAGTGCCTCATTACTGGCACTGAGGAGGACGTTACCCTTTCAGTACTTAAAGGGGGCTTATAAGAAAAAT
The DNA here is from genome assembly GCF_000687185.1 of Egretta garzetta. Taxonomy (NCBI): domain Eukaryota; kingdom Metazoa; phylum Chordata; class Aves; order Pelecaniformes; family Ardeidae; genus Egretta; species Egretta garzetta. Next base: position 87,574 of record NW_009258957.1, on the reverse strand, counting down.
GGGAACAAACTTTTTAATAGGGCCTGTTGTGATAGGACAAGGAGTAATGGTTTTAAACTAAGAGAGGAGAGATTCAGACTGGATATGAGGAAGAAAATGAGGGTGATGAAACACTGGCAGGGGTTGCCCAGAGAGGTGGTAGATGCCCCATCCCTGGAAACATTCAAGGTCAGTTTGGATGGGGCTCTGAGCAACCTGCTCTAGTTGAAGATGTCCCTACTCGCTGCAGGGGGGTTGGACTAAGATGACCTCTAAAGGTCCCTTCCAACCCAAACCATTCTATGACTCTCTGATAACCTTATACGCTGCAAGATGAAGTTCCTGCAGGGTGTTCATGGTACCCAACAGGTCTCTTTGGCTAGTGATGTGACACCACAAGGCCCGTGAAGACAAGACTTATTTTCCAAACCAGCCTGTCACAGTCAGTTAAAGCCATGGAGAGCAAGGCAGTGCTGAGATTTCTGTGTGGGGTTGTTTGCTTTTTCTGAGTTAGCTTTTTTTTATTCCCCGTCCCATTCCTCTTAAGCTCTGAGTTTTCACACATCAACCCTCAAGCAAGGTTTTATTCCCAAGATCAAGCCACCATGGCCCTGCTTGGTTCACACGCCTCCTTTCATCTCACTCTAATGGTGCCTCCCACTCCTTCCCACCCTCATTCCCCACCAATGTCAGCAGAGCTGAGGAGAAAATCTACAGAGCTTCATCTCTCTGCTCTTCTCCCGCTCCTACCACTGTAATTCCCCTACCAAAAGGCTGAGTTTTGTGTCCTCCTCCTTGGATGCTCACTGTGTAGATGAGCAGTGACTCGGGTTGCCGGTCTGCTCCCCCCTCCCCAGCTCTTCCTCTTTCACACACATGTGGCATCACCCTCCTCTATCCATTTATCATTTATTTGAGCAGCCAACAAAAGAATATTTCCTTCCTGAGAAGTTTAAGGAATTTTCTGATTATTTTTTGGCTTGAAACTCTGGATTGTGTCTGTCCTGCTTCCTCCATCACCACCTAATGGCATGCTAGAAAACAGCATTTAGATCCTGCTAAATTCTGTATAACTGGTGTTATAAAAGCACATTCCTACAGAGGCATCTACAGGACTTTGTGTGCAGCTCTGTCCCTGCAGATTTGCTCAAGGGACCACTGCCTGTGCACATACCCCTGTCAGAAGAGCCAAAATTAGTCCTGCCCCCACCAGTCCACCACCACAGGGCAGACTCTCCTGGGAAACCAAATCAGACACTAAAATATTATTGTTCCTGTTTTACTGTAGGGAACACAAAATGATCAAAGGGTGGGGGCAGTGAAGCACAGGGAAATAATTCAGCTCCATCATCGTTGAAGAAGCATACAGAGCTCCTTCCCTGGTCCATGTGTGTGTGTAGGTACCTGCTTACATGGATGTTCAGTGCCAGTCCAGGACTGGCCAAGTAGGAGTAGAGCCAAGTCCTCCCAAGGAGATTTGTACAGACATTAAATGGCACCAGGAAGGGACCTTCTGCCTCCCCCTTACACCAAGGCAAAGCCATCAGTCATAAGGTCCTCGTCTTATAGAGGTCTTCACCTTATGCCTCTGGGGAGAATCACAAAGAGTCATCTTTCCTGCCCTCACTTACCTGCCCACAAGCAAGGTTTGAGCTTGAGCTTGAGCTTGAGCTGCTTCACTTTTTTTTTCCCCAAAATATTCCTCCCATTTGCATTGCTTCTATCCTCATTCCAAATGTCCCACTCAAAAACCATTCAAAATATAGTTTTCCTGGCATATTCCTGCAGACAGATGTGATGCTCTATGGTTTATGTTGTCTCCAACATGCAACATGGCAGTAAAGCCTGCACTTTGGTTCAGC
>NW_009258957.1:69043-84892 GCF_000687185.1 Egretta garzetta | reverse complement strand
TCAGCAGGGATTTTTAGTGCCAGGAGGTATTTAGTGCTCTAAGACAATTCTTTAATAAGAAACTTAAGGGATGTAAGACACAAGAAGCCTGCTTAGGTTAGCAATGAAACCCCAAACATTTTGAGATTTATCTCCAGAGGGGACAGTACTTGTGTCACTGAGAAATACAGAGGCAGAAGTTATCTGTCTTGGCTCTTCCTCCATGCAAAACGGTGTAAGAATGCATTTTTTTAGCAATGGAAGTTAAACCTAATTCAGGGGTAACCCATCTCCCTTACCAAAAAAACAAAGCTGTAGGCAGACAAGGCTGTGTCCCGGCACTCCTGACCATTGGCACCCTCTAACCCAACACAACCACACACCTTGCCCAGAAAGGTGGATATTTGTCTCCCCAGTCTGGGTGTCAGCCCGTGCAGGAGCAGCCACCACCTCCCCGGACAGCCACACTTTGTTGGGGTGCTCCTCAGCATCCCCAGACAGAAACCATCCTCTGGCAGGCACAAGGAGAGATGTGCCTGGCTGATGGGCAGCTCAGATTTGCTCTTTTGGGAGCTAAAGAAACACTGCCTTCCTCCCCAACACGCACAGCAGTTAATTAGAGCATCTCCCCTCCAGAGATCACCCAGGCTTAAACATTTCCCTGGATTAAAAACAAAAACATCGCTTGGCACTGACAGGCACAATAAAAAGAGACGCCAACAGCTCTGCCAGAGCTGAAAGCCACTGGCAACATAAAGAAAAAAATCAGGCTATGTGGCACGTCGAGCATGTCTTGTCCCTCGAAGGGTGAAACGCAGGGAGAGAGCTTGCTTTGCTACAGCTAAACCTCATCCCAGGCCTCCAAAGAGGGAAATCATCCACCCTCGAGGGCCCAACTCCATTACACATGGGCAATGGAAACTCAGTGTGCTGCTCCACCACCCTCTGGTCCCAGTCAGATGTCACCATCTCAGAGATGCTGGAAGAAGAATGGAAGAAAAGAGTCATGAGAAGGAATCAGGGCTCCTAGTTTGGGGCACAGGGTAGGGTAGAGGAATTGGGGGCACAAAGGTAGTATCCTGAACTCAGATGTGACTCGAACCACCTCTTTTCTGCTGCCCATGTTGGTCAGGGTTTTGCTGATGCCATATCCCTGGCTAAAGGGGAGCAAAGACAGACTAGGGAGACTGGGTCTACTACAAGGCAGCTCAAGGACCAGCCCAGCCTCCACTACTGCACAAACCTGTGACTGTGGTTTCTCACCCATGCCTCGGTTTCCCCTCTTTGAACCTCATGGTATTGATCATGACTGTAGAAAGGCCCTGAGGAGACATGGTGATGAGTGCTGTTAGCACTGGGCTCAATATGCTCCCATTACAGTTCTGCTCTGTTCAGGATCCCCAGCTGATGATGATGCTCCAGGAGGAAGAAACCAGCAATGTTTGAGGACATACGTGGCTTCATACAACATTCCTTCAAGGGAAGCCACCTGCTTCTACTCCATCCTCTCTACATCTCCAGCAAGATAAATCTTCTCTTGTTTATTCATTAAAAATCTTTACGGCACTTTGCATCATGCTTGCTAATGCAGAGGGGTCTCTTCCACCACCCAAAAACAAGGTGGAAATTTGCTTTCTCCTCGCACCCAGTCTCACAGTTCTAGTTGCCTTTTCATAAGGACTTCAAATTACAGATTGCTGCGCTTCACAGGCAAGGATCATAGAATCATAGAATCATAGAATGTTTTGGGTTGGAGGGGACCACTAGAGGTCATCGAGTCCAACCCCCCTGCAGTCAGCAGGGACACCGCCAACTAGATCAGGTTGCTCAGAGCCCCATCCAACCTGGCCTTGAATGTTTCCAGGGATGGGGCCTCCACTACCTCTCTGGGCAACCTGTTCCAGTGGTTTACCACCCTCATTGTAAAGAATTTTTTCCTTATATCTAGCCTAAACCTACCCCGATTTAGTTTAAAACCATTACCCCTTGTCCTAACGCAGCTGGCCCTACTAAAAAGGTTTTCCCCCTCTTTCCTATAGGCCCCCTTTAGGTACTGAAAGGCCGCAATCAGGTCTCCCCGCAGCCTTCTTTTCCTTCTTTGCTTGATTTCTTACACCTAGGGATCGATAGCTCCTGCGCTCTGTGGACCACTTCCTTAAAGATCTGCCAGCTCTGTTCTGCTCCCCTGTCCCTGAGGGCCGTTTCCCAGGGAGTCCTACTGACTATCTCCTTGAGGAGCTGGAAGTTGGCTTTTCTAAAATTCAGGGTCCTGACTATACTCTTTGTCCTTCCCATTTCCCTCAGGAGCGTGAGCTCTACCAGCGCGTGATCACTGCAGCCCAGGCTGCCTCCGATCTGGACATCTCCGACGAGCTCGCTTGCATTGGTGACCACCAGGTCCAGTATCGCATCCCCTCGGGTAGGGGTGTCTATTACCTGGCTTAAGAAGTTGTCCTCAATGCATTCGAGAAACCTGCTGGATGGCCTACATCTTGCCGTGTTGGTTTTCCAGCAGATGTCGGGGTGGTTGAAGTCCCCCAGCAGGACGAGGGCCTGCGAGCGCGAAGCCTCCCGGAGTTGGAGGAAGAATGCTTCGTCAGTCGCTTCACAGGCAAGGATGGAGCAGGTTTTCCCTGTCCAGTCATGTCTGACATGGGTATTTGCTCCTCGCTTGTTAGGAACACGGAAAAAAACCCAAGCAACACATTTACCTTGACCAAATAAAAACCAGCCCAGTTCTCTCCTGCTACTACAGAGCAAAGAGAAGAGAAAGCACCAGCACCCTGGTGCCTTTTATATTCACTTTGTACGGAATAACCAATAGTGAAGATACAAGGGCAATCCCTCGCTTTCTCTTTGATAATGGCAGACAAACTTCTGTCACCTCAGGACCCAATATTCCTGAGCTCAGCTCCGCAGTGTTAAAGTGTAAGTTTACACACCCATTACCAAAAGTTGCATGGGGCTGGTGGAGCCCCTGGCATAATTTAAGATAATTTATAGGCTGTTTCGGGTTTTAGATGTCTGCAAAGCTCCCCAAAGGGGCTGCTGGGGCTTGGGAGGGGTTTGGAGTTCAGCATGGCCCTAACAGCCAGGCTTGGGGATGAGAAACAGATGTTGTGATGGACGAGGTGAGGATTTTATCTGGCAGCTCCTACTCTCCCCAGTGACACAGGGATCCTCACACCAGCTTTGAGAGTCCTCCTCCACCCACGGCTCAGCCAGCCCTACACCTAAAATCCAGCTGAGCACACATCGCTATCCACTCCCTCAACATAAACCTTCTGAACCTTGATTCTAGGGCGGGCTGTGTTCTCCTAAATCCAACATCAGATGGCAGACAGAATGTGTCCCACTTGAGTTTCCTTCCTCCTCTTTCTCATTCATTTCTGAGGGGGCAGAGGGACTGGTTTTATTGTTGGCATAACCATTGATAGTGATACCAGTTAACCCCTAGAGATAAAGCCCTTCCTGGAACACAACTTTAACAGAAGCTCTATGGTCCCAAGTAGTAAAACTGGATAATATTTTTCCCATGCAGAAGTTCAATTTTCATAACCAGCATTTTCATTTTCCCTATCTCTGTTGCTGCTGTCTTCATATACTCACAGAACCCTCCTGACATCTAGGATTGCATTCAGAGGTCAGCTTTAACCCTGGCTTCAACATGGCCTGCCAGCCCAAGGGCATCACTCTCAAACAGCTCCAATTGCAAATACTGAGCAGCTAAATCCTGCCCTAGCTCATATACAGACACCTTCATGTGCACATCCAGATGAAGCTGTCTCAATCTGCCAAGTGGTTCCCACCTTTAAAGTGGAGTCAGTGGCTTTCACTCCGATGTAAATCCATTTTGGACTTCTCAGGTATTCCTCCTGGCCTCCAGCTGCCTTTTCAGAAGGATGTTGGTCTCTTGTAAATTCTGTGTCACACCTGCCAGTCCCATGCAAATGTCTTAGATAGCATCTCAGATGGTATTTGGCAGCTATGTATGGGCAATTGAATCACACCTGAGATCTGCAGGATAAGGGAGCTGAAGTATGTGCCACTGGTGTCTGTTTCTCTCTTGTAAAAGGAGTCCACGGTGACTGGTTTAAACTGGAAGTTTAATTTCTACATGTTAGGTAAGATTAATCCTCTGCTGAGAATGCTGGGCTTGTTTAGCCTCAATAAAAGAAAGCTCTGGGGGATCTTGTTAATGGGTACAAATACCTGATGGGGAAGGAGGAAAGAAGACAGAACCAGGCTCTTCTTGGTGGTGCCCATTGATAGAACAAGAGGCAAGAGGCACAAAGCAAAATATGGGAAATTCCACTTGAACATAAGAAAAAAACCTTTCTACTGTGAGAATGGTCAAGCCCTTGAGCAGGCTGCCCAGAAAGGTCGTGGAGTTTCCATCCTTGGAGATATTCAAAACCTGACTGTGCACAGCCTGCTCTCGTTGACCCTAGTTTCAGCAGGGGGATGGACTAGAGACCTCCAGGGATCCCTCCCAGCTCAGCTATCCTGCGATTCTGCACGTCCCTGTCATTCCTAGGGCATGGCCAGGGATCTCAGGCAAGTATCCAAAGTCTTCCCAGTCTATCTGACATAATTTCAGATGAAGAAAGAGGCCAGACTCAAGACAAATAAAGTGTAAGGCAAGTCCTAGCTGAAGAACAGCTCAGTGCCTCTTCGACGGTCTACTTAAACTAAACCAAAAAAAACAGAGTGCTCTGAAGCCCCCTGTGGTCATCCTTATTCATTAGGTCTTCTCTGCCCACTGCTAATGATGAAGCAAAGAACATGACTACAGAAAATGTAAGCAGCAGACCAGAAGGTGTGAGAAACCCAGAACGTTTGTGCAGCTGGGTAAGATAAAGAAAAGGCATCCTACCTAGAAAGGTGTTTATTCAACTCTTTTCTCCAAGTCTCAAAGTGTTCAGTGCTAGACACAAACTTTCTTCTGGACGGTGCATGAGACTTCATGCATGTTCTTTTGGAACAGCAGGAACAATGTCACCATCCTAGAGCATAGTATCTTGATTCCCTCATGTCCTTGTGCCTGAGCTCCTTCAACAAGTACATCCTTACTGCACTCTAGGAGCCTACAAAACCCTTCCTACGGGTGGGAAGCCAAAGCAAGGAACAGCTTGTGGAGGAAACTCAGGAAGTCAGGGCAAGGAATTAATCCCAGGTTCTCCTGACCTTTTTTAAAGTTCACCTTCTTCTGCACACCTCTTAGAAACAGGATTTCTCTCTGATCCTCTCTCCCTTTCTAGGAGCTGCCAGATAAAATCCTTCCCCTTCCTTCTCCCATGAAGAACAGGCCAGTGCTGGTACCAGCAGAGCAATGGCTTTGCCCAGCTGCATGCACTAGAAAACTAGGCCACTAGAAAACACACAGAACAATTTTTGATTACAGGACGCTCTATCAAAGATCTGTCCCAAATTCATAGTACAAAGCAAGGAGGAGAATTCCACCCTGGGGGCCAAGGATCAGCTGATTACACCAGAATTTCTCTCCATTGGGCTTCTGTGGTCTGGGCAAAGGGCTGAGATGTGGCTCATGGTGTCTGACTTGAACAGCTCTTTCCTCAAAGCGACATGGCACCTCAAGCCAACAAGCAACTCCCAGCAGAAGGACCTTCTGGAGAGCAGGAGGGAAGTGTTGCTGGCTCTGCCACTGCTTTGATCACCCTTTCCTATTGCCTTGCCTTCCCTCAGGTTGGTTTTAGATATCTTTGTTGTTAAAGGGAAGGACGGGTGCAAGACTCGGTGATGCTCTGTCCTAGTTTCCATTGGGATAGAGTTAATTTTCTTCCTAGTAGCTGGCATAATGCTCCAGTTTGGATTTAGTACTAGAAGAATGTTGATAACACACTGATGGTTTAGTTTTGTTGATAAGTAGTCCCTAGACTAGTCAAGGATTTTTTCAGCGCCCCATGCTCTGCCAGGTGCACAAGAAGCTGGGAGGGGGCACAGCCAGGACAGCTGACCCCAACTGGCCCAAGGGCTATTCCAGACCATAGGGCGTCATGATCAGTATAGAAACTGGGGGGAGTTGGCCCATGGGTGGCAATCGCTGCTCAGGACAGGCTGGGCATTGGTCAGCAGGTGGTGAGCAATTGCATTGTGCATCACTTGTTTAGTATATTCTGTATATTCTATTATTATTATTATTATTATTATTATTATTATTATTATTACTCTTTTCCTCTACTGTTTTATTAAACTGTCTATCTCAACCCACAGATTTTACCTTTTCTTTCCGATTCCCTCCCCCATCCCACTGAGCCGGGGCAGGGGGCAGCGAGCGAGCGGCTGGGGGGTGTTCAGCTGCCTGTGGGGTTAAACCACAACATGCTCAAGGATGTACTCATCGCCCTGAGCACTGGAGACTGCAACGTGATGGGAAAGGACATCAAGAAACCTCTTGTCCACCTTCTGCTTCCAGGCTTTGTTAGTTCTACCTAAACCATCCTGATAATGTTTAATGTATCTGATAATGCATTTGTAACCTTCTTCCTCCAGGAATGGAAGCCCTTCCCTAAAACCTCTTCATGTTTGGAACTACCCTCACCATCAGGAGCTTTTCCTAACATTTAAGTAAAACTCCCCTTCTAAGCCTATCCTTTTCACTTCGGATATGGAAAAGAGTTTATTCCCTTCGCTTACAGCTCCCTATTACCTTCCTGAAGACAATAACATCCCCTCAGCTCTCTCTCCCAACACTGAACAAGCCCATTTCTTCTATGTGTCAATAGGTCATACAGTGCTCTGACACTCTCATTTCCACCAGATCTCAAAAACTGTCCTTCATCTTATTTGGCCTCATTCATAAAACCTTTTCGTGACTCCCCTGTTCCTTAAATATCTGTTCCTTGGCTGCTCTCACATTGCAAATCCTCAGGATGAACAATGCCCTTCTCCAGGGACATGGAGGAGAACAAGACGACAGACATCTTCCAGAGGTTTCAAACACCAAATACTTTGTGCTTCAGCTGTCACAAGCAGTATCACTGAGAAAGTCATTTCACAGATCTGGGAGAATCTGGGAGTCCTTCAGCCATCCTTACAGTATATCCAGTAGATCCAAAGGGAATGATTTACTGCCAGGTTTGCCAGTTTTACATGGTAAGAGGTACCCCCCAAAGTCAAGGGCTCCTCAGCTGTTCAGATATGGTCTCTCTGGCAGCTCCAAGTGGAACTTCTAGAGCTACACCCACACTAGTGAATTAAACAGCACTGGAGAAAGTTTGCAAGCACTGAAACTTGGCTGTACCATGGACGGGTACAAGTGCCCCTGCTGGCAGGGATTTGGCTGAGGCCAGACGGTTCCCAGGCACGGTTCAAGGCCAATCCCAAAGCACAGGATATATAAGCAAAGCTTTATAGGGAATCAATTTTGTTTTCTTCAAGGCCGGCTCCCTCAATCTGCATCCACACTGCAGAGCAACTGGTTTTCAGTTTCCTGTGGCCCAAAAAATATGGTTGTTGCTATTATTTTTGTTTGCTTCTTCAGTTCAATTCATATAAATTAAAGCAGTGGGCTGGGCTGCAGCCCAGCAGAGCGGCGTTTGCGTGACTTGAAGGTGAGGGGTTGAGGTGCATGCCCTGGGGTGGGATGCAGAGACATGAAAGGGTGTTGGAGCATCTAAGTCTGCTTGGGTAGCACTGGAAAACAGTGCAAGGAGAGAGAGACTATGGTGGGAAATAGCCACTGCAGTGAATTATTCCCAAAATCATGCCTTGGTCTGGGAAAGGCATAGCTGGAGACATCCAAAGCACAGCCCAAGAGTGAGCAAGCAGTTAAGAAGCGAGGACAATCCAGTCTCTGGCACTTGCGCTCAACTCCTGGCCCTTTTATTTTGCTGTCTGGAAGCATCATTTTGTTTACCATGATGGAAAGTTTTTTACGGATGATACAAAACTGGGAGGAGTGGCTGATACGCCGGAAGGCTGCGCTGCCATTCAGCAGTCTGCACAGAGCCCAGCCAGACCCATTGAAAACAGATGAAGGATGGGATCTACCAGACCTGCTTCAGGCATCGATATATTTAGGCATGAACCAGCCACGCACAGTCCCTTTACAGCAAGAAAAGCCAAGGAGCTTCACCTTGGGATGAAAGGAGTCTCCTTCCATCACCTCTGGCAATGCCTATTTCTCTCTAGCGACTCTAAAGTATGAGCCGAGATCCTCGCCCAGATCAGGGGGCACCTGAAGCCTCACTTGGAGGAGAGATGAAAGTTTAGAGGGTAGCTGAGCCTGCTTCTGAGTCGTCACCAGCATTACCTCCACGCCACATGCATTATGATGGGGAACTCCTAGAGAGAGTCCAGAGGAGGGATACAAAGATGATGGGAGGACTGGAGCATCTCCCCTAGAAGGAAAGGCTGAGGGAGCTGGGCTTGTTCAGCCTGGAGAAGAGAAGGCTGAGAGGGGGAGGTCTCGTTAACACTTGCAAATACCTTAAGGGTGGATGTCTCAAGGATGGAGCCAGACTCTTCCCAGTGGTGCCCAGCGCCAGGACAAGGGGCAATGGGCACAAACTGAAGCAGAAGAGGTTCCAGTTGAACATGAGGAAGAACTTCTTGACTTGGAGGGTGCCCGAGCCCTGGCCCAGGCTGCCCAGGGGGGCTGTGGAGCCTCCTTCTCTGGAGATATCCAAAACCCACCTAGACGCTGTCCTGTGCCCCCTGCTCTGGGTGAGCCTGCCTTAGCAGGGGGGTTGGACTGGGTGATCTCCCAAGGTCCCTTCCAACCCCTGCCATTCTGGGATTCTGTGCTTTACAGACCAACTCATCTCACTGTTTCCTTTTAATATAGCAATCTCCCTCCTGGGTTCCCACCCACCCCCACGGTACACACATGCATGTGCCTCTCGCACATACAGCCACCTCCAAGCAGCTTCAGTAAGCAAAAAGCAAACACACCCGAACAAATCTGAGCCCAAGCACCCTCTTGGTCCACCCAAGAAACATGAAGTTGCTGAGTCCACCTCTTTTGCCAGCTTCCCAGTTTGATCAGATCATTCTCATTTAGCTTTCTCTCATCCATTAGCTCATTTAATTGCAGAAATTCTGAATCAATATGATTTCATCGATTCCTAAGGAGTCACTCTGGATTTACACTGGTCAAACAGATCGGAACCAGTTGGCAGATTTGTTAAATGTTCTCCCCTCAAATCAATACTGAATAGATGAGAGGGATACTTCAAACTGAACACAATTTCTCCAGAATGGAAGATACTTCATTACAAACCGACTGCTTTGTTACCTACAGCCAATTTGCAATCTTTGAAATGATAATAGATATAACATAAATCAAACCAAAGCAAATATCCCATGTGAAAGACAGTGCAATAATATTCTTGGCAAACCTCCCTTTGGAAAGATAAATGGGTTTCATTGCTATTTTTAAAGTATTCATCCAAGTTCTAGGGTTAAAATTTGTAGCTTGAAAGAAAATTCAACTTGTTTAAAGGGGACATGGACCTGGGCAACCTGCTCTAGGTGGCCCTGCCTGAGCAGGGGAGGTTGGACCAGGTGACCTCCAGAAGTCCCTTCTATCCCCAACCATTCTGTGACTCTGTGACATCTCCCACTACAAACCCAGAGAAGCAAAGAATTACCGTATCATAGGATACAGCTTCACACTGCTTCCAGTTCGTGAATACGCACCAGTCTTGCGGTACCCGGGGTTTTTCTAAAGCTTCAGATCTTCAAAATTGTGCAAGAACGTAAGTAGATGCAGACTCAGCAAGCCGAGGCCATTGAAGCTTTAACCCCTCCTGTGATTTCTGTCTGGGATAACTGATGGCATGAGAAGTGGTCCCACTTTTGCCCAGTCCTCCCATTCAAACCAGACTGCAGCTGCCTCAAGTGATGTGACTTACAAAATGGTAACTTGGTCCTAGTAAAACAAACCCAAAAGTAAGGCCCAACAGTAGCGACAAGAAACACCTAAAGAATAGCTTTTTCCTGGAGCAGAGGAGGCTGAGGGGAGCCCTCATCGCTGCCTACAACTGCCTGAGAGGAGGGGGGAGCCGGGGGGGTCGGGCTCTGCTCCCAGGGAAGGGGCGATGGGACGAGGGGCACCGGCCTCAAGTTGTGCCAGGGCAGGGTGAGGTTGGGCATGGGGAACAATTCCTTCCCCTTGGGGCTGTCAGGGGCTGGAAGGGGCTGCCCAGGGAAGGGGTCGAGTCCCCAGCCCTGGGGGGATTTAACAGCCGGGCAGAGGCAGTGCTTAGGGCCAGGGTTTGGGGGTGGGATGGCAGGGGTAGGGGAACGGTTGGACTCGATGAGCTTAAGGGTCTTTCCCAACCTAAACGATTCTATGATTCTAAATAACTTCACTTAGAGAGCACAAGCCACGACTGGGCTGGACTGGCTTTAGGCCATGTTGACAGACTAGACTAAAAAACTTGGTATAAAATAGGAAACCAGTTGAATGAAACAGCCCCATTCAGCAGATCCCAGAGGAACTGGGCAGCATTAACCCCGTTGCCAATCCCACCAGGTGTGGGGGTGATTAGCGACCTCTTTGGAGCACTTGTGCGAAAGCCTTGTATTTTCAGGGAGATGCATTTTTGCACGCAGTGATTTGAGATGAGAGGGTGAATCGCTGACTGAACGCCTTCTGCTCCAGATGTTCTCCACATTACACAGAGCAATGCAAGCTGCCAGTTACACCATTAGCCATCCGCTGGGTTTGATGTACCTATAAAAGCCAGAGAAAGAGCGTTTTCTTTTGTAAATTGTTGATATTTCCTTTAATAATAATTGTTTGAGGTTCTTAATCTGTTGACTCATGGATTGTCTCATCTGTGGTGGCCTCTCAGCATTGACTAATTGCTCTTCTGAATTTCTCAGCAGAAATCAAACATTGCCAGAGTCATGCGGACAAGCAGATGAGGCCAACACAAGGCCATGACGGATGTGGGATTTTTCATGCTGGTGCTGCTGTGATGAAGACATTTGGGCAGCAAAGACACCCTCCAGAGCTTTGAGTCCAGAACAAAGTGGGAAATTATTTTTAATGTTACTATAGGAAACCTTGGAGGAAATCAGACCTCTGCGAGACACTTACTGCCATGCACCTGTGAGAAAAATGGGCATTTCTACTAGCACAGAGCAGACTTATCTGGGTATAATACCGCTGTTATCTCAACCAGACAATACAGGCGGGTTTAGCTCGGCACATTAGCTCGTCCTTCCATCCACACCTGCTAGAAGCACGGGCTATGGGAAAAGAGAGCATCTTCACACACAAAAGCCCTTCACAGTTGGCTTTGCAGCAGCTCAGCTTGGCATGGGGACAGTCAGCTTGGCTTTGGTTAGGGGAAATGTTCCAGGAGATGATGGGGCTAAAAGCAGGAGTTATTCTGGGAAATTCACACAAGTTTTGGCTGTGGTCCTAAAAGAAAAAGGAAACACAGGGCAGCAGGCTCAATAAGGAAAGGAGCAAAGTTTCACAACACGGAGGTTAGCTTTTAACGGGGTGACTGTTTGGTTTTCCTGGTTGAAGCACAAACCATTGGGAGGGATGGAGGGCGAAAAGGCTTGTCCGGCTACCTACCTTCCTGCCACCACACCTGGAGCATCACCTGCTCTTGCAGAGGGCGAGATCCCTAAGAGCAGTGTGGTGATGCTCCGAGGCACCAGATGAAGCCATAGGAGTCCCTGGCTGGGGACAGCACATTGCAGCCCGTCCTCTCCGGCTGTGCAGTCGCTCAGCGATGAAAAGTGATGGTGCTGCTTTCGAATGACTTTGGTGCTGAGCTGCTGCTGCTGGGAAACTCTCGATATAGAGCCTTCATCTGTCACAGCCCTTTGCAAAGCTGGCCCCGTTCATCTGGATTTCTCACTTCCTGCAGGTGCGAATCCCAGCAGCCCCGTCACCGTAAGCATGTGTCACTGGTTTATCCCAGCTGAGAATCCAGCCCTTTATTTTTAACTTAGATGCATGAAAACAGGAGGGGACCTGAGCTACAACACTTAGAGAGAAGTGGAAGGTTAATAGAGGGTGCTGGAAAAATAACCAGACTTCAAGAGAGGAGGTTTTCAAATAAACATGACCAAGTTGGCTCCAGCTCCACAGAAAAGGCAGAGGTGAATTAGCTTCCCCCAGTAAAATCACATGCCCGGCTACTGCCAAGATGTGAATGAGACTGAAGATATTTTCTTGGCTAGGAAGTGCAAGTTTGTGTCGGCCATGCCAGGTTTGCAAGATGATGGACCTGTGAAATATGGACACACGCAACGTCTTCTTCCACACATGCACACAAGCACACCCTGATGGACCTCTGTGTATCTACACGATGCATATATGCCTCTGCATGTGTCTTTGTGTCACCCTGGGCTCCCTCCATACCCCATAGAGGTCTGCTAAACGCAGTCCAGCTACAGAGCATCTTGCAATAAAGCAGCCATCCAAGCAGAGGAGATGAACGCACACCTTCAAAGTGCTGATGGGGACGGTCACAGGAATCTATATCAAAAGACTTCAACATGGGGGGGGGAAAAAAAAGTGAGCATCTGTAGGAACAAGCAGAAAGTCTCACTGTTGGAGCTGCTACTGTCATCGGTGTCTTGGACTTACACGCGCCATGCAGACCATAGTTGCCACAAACCAAGTGCAGAATAAAGAATAAAGTTTAAAAATCCCTGCAAATTACTTACATTGGTCTAGGTGAAATATCCACAATACCACAGGAGAAGATTACTGTTTTGCCACAGGAATGGAGTGGACATTGTAACCAACTTACTGCTGTGATCTCTGTGAGCCCAAGCATCAACCAAATCACCAGACATCTGGGATGTTCAAAAGGGCCCTGCCTGAGGGTCACAAAGAACTTTGAGGACACAGCGACCACCTGGAGTTTGAAATGTCCCTTCTGTCCCATCCAGAAAAGAAGCAGTGGCTCCATCTGACTCAACTGAGATGGCTTCTTTCCCCATCCACTGCCCCGGGACAGAAGATCTGGGATCTCCATAGAAATCTTCTCTTGACGATGTCTTTAAAAGGCCAAACTTTAGAACAGAGACGATTTAAGTTCTGACACACGGGGCTCAACTCATTTGCCTAAACAGAGATATCTAATGACATCTGAGCAATGCTGGGACATCTGAGATGCCCACACAGGTCTGGAAGACAACCTACAGGAGACCCAAACCCTCCTGGCAGCACCGGACCACATAGGAAACCCTTAAATGGCATTGAACACTGATATACAGGCAACCGAATCTCGGCGTGCCTAAGTTAGGGAAAGCAAACTCTCAGAGACGTAAATTTACACAGCTCTTTACCAGAACCACATTAATATTCAGCTGTTTATCACACCACTTATGCCACAAATCATTTCTTTTTAAGCGTTGCTTTTATACGCTTTGTAGAAATCTCTTTGCAGAAGAAAACCAGCAATTATGTTAAGCTCTCTTCAAGTAATTCAAGCCTTTATCAGCCCAGTTCTAGTGTCTGCTTGTCTAGGATGCGTACTATCACGCTCTGTTTGAATTTTATGAGTCTAATAAGCAATCTTCATACTGACAGGTATTGGCTACGTTTCTGGATAAAAAGCAACATGTCCACATCGTCAAAGAGCGCCCAAGATGCGAGGTGATAGAAAGACGATCAAGCAGCTTTTAAATTTAAAGAGAAGTCTCCTTTAGTCTTCAGAGATACACCACCCAGCTCCTTCCCCTCATCTGTTAACCAGGACCAAAGAGGGTAAGCTCGTACCTTTTATTAGACTACCCGTCACACCTGAAAAGAAGAGAAACTTCTGAACATACAGTTCCTTCTTCAGACTGAAATCAAAACAAAAATATTGAAGCTAAATATAAAATGAGAGGAAATGCTCCCACTCTAATTACTTTGGACATTTAGGCAAGTTGAAAGAAGAGTTAGCACCTGCAAATCTCAGGTAAGGCTGTAAGCTTATTAGCCTTCATGCGACACAAAATGATGGGATGGGGAGGGAGAGGGTAGCAATTTAATTAATTATTTATTTCTTGCCTGCCCTGCCAGGGGGAATGAGATACAGTAGGGAGGGGAAATAATATACGATAAAACCAATGTCTATTGATTTTTCACATCTTGTAGATTTATATATTTGACTTGATAGGCTCCTATTTCAACCCATTTTATGGGTCTTCCCTGGGGGATGAAGATTGAGTGATCAGAGACAAAAGGGTCGTGCCTTGAAAAATACTCTCTCATGGGCATTGGAGGATTTCTACCTGTACTATTTTGCCCATCTGGCTGATTCTGGCTGTTTTTTTCATCTTCATGGGGTCTCTGGCAGTACTTGGTGCTCCGAACAAAACCTATCTCTTTCTGGTGTGTTCCTGTGCAGGACTTGGTAGATTTTGGCAGCCCTGTACGGGTGCGTTTCTCAGGGTGCTGATGGATATGTACAGATAAGCTTTGCATTTGGTTCCTCACCACCAGTAGGCTCCTGAGCCGGCACTCTAAACTGTGCAAGGAGGGATGGAGGAGACATCTGGAGACTTCTAGGAGATCATTCAGTGAAATCATCTTCTAGGGTATGTTCTTCTGCAAGGATAATTCCTTAAGGCTTTTCTGCCACAGCTCTGGCATAGTTTGATAGGTTAAAACACAGACATACACATAGACATCTTAGAGCCTACTGCTGCTGGGTCTTCTTGCTTTGCATTGCAGCAAAGGTTGGTTGGATATTCAGACCGTGCATTTTGAAGGTGAGATCTATTCCCCCAGACAAGCAGTTGAGTGAAGGTCCTTTGCAGACCAGCAAGGTGGGTCCCACAAGTCATCTCTGTACAATGAAAGCAGTATTTCACGTCACTTCAATGGGTTTTGGGTTGTTGGTGGGTTTGAAGGTGTCAGTGGTATCTTTATGTGCTATGGGGGTTTTCTGCATACGGTAATTTGGAGCTGGTTGGTTGTCACACTGATCGTGGGATCCAGAAAGCAGACACTGGGGTAGTGGGAGGAAGAAGGACAGGGAGGATGAAAATAAGTCAGTGACAACTCAACACAAATGAGAGTGACCAAGAGTAACCAAGAAATAAGAACAAAGTGTCTCACTGAGGTTATTATTTATTACATCACATTTAAGGGTTGAATTTAGGGCATTTGTTGTGCCCTATATAGTGGAGTCAACGGTAAATTGGGCAACCCCAAAGCTATGCTCATGCTGAAAACGTATCTCATGCTGCCATCATCCCGACTGCCTTTTTAACTTCCTAAATCAGCTGAACAGGAGGATAATGAATTGCTGGAGAGGGAAAGCAACTGCACACTGAGCAGTTATTTCATTTGCTTTCTCCAGCTTATGAATCCAACTCTCCAGTGGCACTTTGCCCAGTTCATTTTACTTTAGCAGCTGGTAAATGAATATGTGATCAGGAAGCATTTCCAATAAATGTAATTACTCCTCTGCTGGCGAGGGTTGTGACAAATGCAGCCGAGCAACTTTTTATATGAAACAATAAAAAAGGGAGAGGAGAAATTAAACAAGAAGGCTTTTCTCCAGAAATTCCAGCTTAACTTGATTCTTACGGGTTAAAGGAAACTGCTCTTCAGGTCCTAACCTGGTGGAAACGAGGAAACAGCTCCTTTGGCCACATAGAGAACTTCCTCCAGTGGATCAACATGCGCTGTTGCTGCTATGATTTCTCTTTAGGGGAGTAAGTTGCTGGTGGACATAACAGTCACTTTAATACAGCAGCAACTGGAAGTTATGCCGAAAAGAGGGCAAGGTGCTCTGGATGTTGCCCTCAAGCATTTGGGCACTGAAACTATGCCCGTCTACTCCACAGATTGCAAGCTGCCGTCATAAATTGTGGCCTCTCTCTGGGCAAATATGGTATACGTAAGAAAAACCTTCCCGACCTGAGTTCATA
>NW_009258957.1:66318-69025 GCF_000687185.1 Egretta garzetta | reverse complement strand
AAAATCCCGTGTTTAAGTAAAGAAGAAACGAAGTATAAGATAAAGGAATAGCTGCTTGGAGATCAGATTATTCCTGTCTGTTTAAATATGTCTGCAAAAAATATTGCTATTCCACAACAGAAGCAAAAAAAAAAAAAGCTAAGGTATTTTGGGTTTGTTCTTTTTTTAAATAAATCCTACTCAGGGTCATTCAAATGTTCCAACAGCAATAAAAGCGAATGTTGTATCAAGACTTCAACTTCTCTTTTCTTTGATTGCCAGACTGGAAGTTCCAAAATGCTATGTCTCTTGGGTTTCAGTGAAATTTCATCAGAACAGGCACGTTCCCACTGAACTTTTCTGTAGCAGAGAAGAGTTCAATGAAAAAATTCTGCCACTGTAGGAGGAAGCAAGACACGGAGAAAGCGAGGGATCCCCATGCCCTGCTCATGGGCCACAAGAGACTCACGTTGGTGTCAGACCTCTGGGTCTCGAGGGGACCTGAGCCTGGCGAGCAGATGCTCTAATTCACTTTGTTGGGCTCATCATTCTGCTAGCCATGACGACTGACTTCTGTGCCTGTCTGACAGCGCCCGAGCACTGCCCAGAGTCACACAGTCCTTGGAGAGGAGGAACTGAATGCAGGCCCTTTCAGCTCCACAACTGTGTCAAAGACTGTCAATCTCTTTGGCTTATGGGACTCTCTGTTGAGACCTAGGTTGGTCACTCCAAAATGGGAATGCTTTAAGGCTTCAAATTGAAAAAAAGTTATCAAATTGAGTAATGTTGTAAGCTGGGTTCAGTAAGATGAGTCTTGGAAATCTGTTCCCAAATCCAACTTATGCACCTAAAGAAAGCTCTTGAATTCCCAAAAGTGCCCTTCAAATCAGTCCTGCTGCTCAGGTTCCTCAATATGCATCTCATAACCTGACTCCAGGTCCTCTTTTTGTGTCCCTCAAGCTTCAGCGTTCCTTCCATCTTCACTACACTTAAATCCTCAGTTCTCTTCTAGTGTTGCAAACGGTGACCAATGCTCTCACAAGCCAAAGGCCACATGGGACCTGGCATTTCCCTTACCTTTACGACCCTTTATTGAGCTCTCAAATGCTTACTGATCCTGGGTGTAAATGTTTTATACTCCAAAGTTACTGCTGCTTCTAAATCCAGTCTGTTGCATTCAGCATCCACAGGAGAATTAAAATCTTTGGGACTTGCTTGGCTTTCCCATTTTCCTTTGTTTGTAACCTCGTATAATATCACAGTTTTACAGCTGAGATCCTTTTTGTTGAGCCATTCATAGCCATCAGGAAGACCTGGAATCTAAGCAGCTGCTCTCAGGGACTCCAAACAACCCTTTGGTCTTTCAGTGGTGCATAAATCTCTGCATCCATCACACCACAGTTCCTATTTTTCCTCTATTCCCCCCATATTCAGTCTTGACTCTGTCATAAAGTAGGTTTAGATTTCTGCTACTCTAGAGTAACTACTGAAGTAACAGAACAATTCAGCTTGAAGGAATCTCAGGACACCTCTAATCCAACTCCCCCACTCAATGCAGGGCCAGCTTCAACATTTACCAGGATGCCCAGTCTTGTCCAGTCCATTTTGGACTGTCTGCAAGGATAGAGATTACACAGCCTCTTAAGATCCCCATCACAGTGTTTGACCACTCTCATGGTGAAAAATGTTTCCTTATCTATTGTTGGAATTTCCTTTGTTGCAACTTTTGTCTCTTGCTTTTCATCCTTTTGCTGGGCATCTCCAAGAAGGTTTTGTCTTCTCCTTAACCACTCACTAGTTAGTTGAAGATAACAATTAGATTCCCCTTAGCTACCCCTTATTCAGGCTGAACAAATCCAGTTCTCTCAGCCTGTCCTCCTACACCATGTGCTCCAGCCCCATAATCATCTTGCCTCAACTGGACTCGCTTCAGTATCTTAATGTCTTTATTGGGCTGTCCAAAACTGAACACAGCACTCCAGATGCAGCCTCACAAATGCCAGCTGGAAGGGAACCATCCCTTCTCTTCATCTGCTGGCTACGCTCTCGCTGATACAGCCCAGGATGCTGTTGGCCCTCATCACTGTGAGGACTCATTGCTGATGCACGTTCAACTTGTCCACTAAAATAAACAGGTCGCCTTCTGCAGAGCTGCTCCCCAGCCAGCTGGTGTGGAACTCAGATTTGGAACTCAATATAGAGCTGGCCTTGACCTTACTTCCCAAATATCCAAGAAGATCATGCAGTGGCCTTCAGTTCAATGCCACCACAGCACTAGGTTATACCCCACTGCAGGTGTACCTACATGAACCAAAGTGGAAATAAACTCCCCATCTAGTACCCTCTGGTACAAACGTGACCTGCATTGCCACAAAACCTGGAGACCATACAGCCCTCACAAAACAGACATATATAGTTATCTTTGCAAACACTGTGGCCATCTATCTTGTGCCCAAAATGGTGCCAAGACTCCCAGAGATGTCCCTAGAAGATCTACTTCTGCCAGTGACAGAGGTTAATGCCTGTTCCACTGAAAGCACCAAACAATACTCTGCTAGCTAGAAAATCAGTCCCACCTGGCCAAGGCTGTTCTCCATGTGAATAAATAGAGTGGACTGCCCAGGTGGCCAAGAGGGCCAATGGCATCCTGGCTTGTACCAGGAGTGGTGTGGCCAGCAGGAGCAGGGCAGGGACCGTGCCCCTGTGCTGGGCACTGGGGGGGCCGCCC
>NW_009258957.1:61429-66102 GCF_000687185.1 Egretta garzetta | reverse complement strand
GCCCCGCCCGGGGGCGAAGTTAGCAGCCGGGCAGGGGCGGTGCTGAGGGCCAGGGTTGGGGGGTGGGATGGCAGGGGTGGGGGAACGGTTGGGCTGGGGGAGCTTAAAGGGCTTTTCCAACCTAAAGGATTCTGTGATTCTATGACTCCAATGGGAAGGGAGTCCTCACACCGGAGGTTTCCTGGACAGCACAACATGCTGAGGTGGGTGGGTTTCCAGGAGATGCCTTGGCTGCTGGCAACACATTGAAATACAAATGTGTAGGTTTTAAAAGGCAAAGCCGTAGCCCATCACTCATTTAAGACACCACCGCGTTGTTTATAATGCCATGACCTTCTGCATTATTGAATATGCTCATTGCTATAAAAAGGATTTTCCTCCCCGGCAGTGACGGATGGATAGACAGACACGATCCAGGGGGAAGAGCTGCCAATTAACCTGGCTCAAAAATATTCTCAAAGCCTTTTTCCTTTTTTGCCCACATACCCAAGTGTGCCTAAAGCAGCAGTAGGTGCCACAATTAACCAACTGAAGCCCGTAATTACTCAGCACATCAGTGGATTTGAGTCCTAGACAGATGACCGGCCACTAATGGACGACTTAAGTTGCAACTATTAATTTATTAAGTATTTCAATTTTTAAGTAGGTGTTAAAAGGCAATGGGGTCCAAACAAGACCGAACACTGAATTCTAGCTACTTCAGACTGTCAAAACAGGAGCCGAGGCTGGTTATATTCCTGTCTTTAAATTCCTTATGTGATCAAACAGCTTACTGTTGCTGTTTCTAGGCCTTCCCAAGTGAAAACTGTCCTGAATTAAACAAAATATTTCATTTTCAGGATGTTTCCTTTTTGCCTTCTATTGAGATTGTAGCTGACAGTGAAGTATCACTTCGAGTGAAAACTGAAGCACTTCAAGGGTAAAAAAAAAAAAAACTTTGGATTTTTTCTGTTTGTGATGGGAACAACTGAATGAGTTTTGTTCATGTTTGAAAATCTTTTTTTTTTTTTTTTTGAGTAAAATACCCAGAAATAATATTGTGCTTGGTCCTGACACATTCTAAAATATTTATCAGCGGGAAGAGCGAGAGCGAATTAAGGATTGTCCAAATTCAACACAACAGGCATTACGGTTGACAGATATTCCCACGTTTATCAGTCCCCTCTCTAATGAGCATCATCCCCAGCCATCAGATCAGCTCAGTAACGTGCCAGCAGTCAGAAACGATCAACCAAGCTTTCAGATGACCAGAGGTGATCAAATCAAAACCCCATTTCTGTACTAATCTGCCTCACCCAACTCCTAGGTAATGAAACGATGGGAAGATCTGTGTGGATGTTTGCCAAGCACCAACCAGCGTGGCAACAGGCGAGCAAGACTCAGCACGAGCCGAGAAGCAGCAGGGTTTAAAGAATAACCTGAAATCATATAATCATGCAGCGTCAGAAACACTGTAATGAAGCAGCAGTTGCTGGTGGTGCCATGGGGCTGGGCAAGAGTTCAATGGGCAGAGAGATGGCAACTACAGCGGTACGTGGCTGGGAGAAGCGCCAGCGCAAGGCGGAGAGGTGAGCACCATCCTCTTAGCTCAAATGAAAAGTCTCCCAATAAAACTGGGGCTTCCCAACACAGTCCCCACCACACAGGCCACCTGTAGTCGAGGAGACAGAGGCTCGCTCTTTGCTGTCAATTAATACCTAAAAGTAGCTGGAAGACCACCAGAGTAGGAGCTCCCAAGAGTAGGAATGAAAAGTAGGGCTGACAGCATCCAGGGCAGGCCAGTGCTTCCAGTTGTGTGTCGTGCCCGTACACACCCATACCGTCACGTAGGTGTCTGCTAGAAAGCACAGCTGGGTCTTCTCTGGAGGCTGACGTGTCTCAACCATCAGAGAAAAAGAACTACCTTAAGGTATAGGAACAACACCACATTTCTCCCATGCATAAACCATAACAACCTTGACTCCCACTTGGGGAAGGCACTGGTGTCACCAGGTTATTGTAACTCTCCCAGAGACATATTACAAACATAAATTGGAAGTCCGTTAAGTCAGATTCCTGATAACTGGGGAAAATGATACATAGGCACAACACCAAAAAAAAAAAAAAAAGGTCTTTTTTTCTTTTAAAATAGTTGAGACAACTTTAAATAATAATCTATGTGTCACTATGCTGCCTCATTACCAGCAGGCCCTAAGGTCACCTTTCTAAACGGGAAGCAGGGTCATTAAAGCAGAAGCAATCCCCTCAGATCGTATCGCAAGTCATAAATCTGGCGTGCAGCAAGTCAGCGGCGCTCCGGCACAAGGTTAATTCGCTCCCCACCGCCACAGCGCTGGCTGCTCTGCATGCATAAGGCCCTGGGTTTCACAGCCACAGGACAGCCAGGCGACGGCGTTGTGAAATGATGAAAATGTCCTCAAATTACTCTGTGAAGCCTTCCTGCTCTTTCTAAATGACGTTAATGTTGGATTTGGAGCGAGGGAGCCTTCAGGGAAGTCAGTTTGATTTAGGGTTGTTGGGGGTGTGGTTTTTTTAATATTTTGCTAATTTAAGACGCAACCATTATGAAGTAGCTAAGCAGCACCCAGAACCCTAAATCATAGAGATGGTGGTTGGAAGGGACACAGAATCATAGAACGTTTTGGGTTGGAAGGGACCCCTAGAGGTCACCCAGCCCAACCCCCCTGCAGGAGCAGGGACACCTTGAACCACATCAGGTTGCTCACAGCCCCGTCCAACCTGGCCTGGAAGGTTCCCAGGGATGGGGCCTCCACCCCCTCTCTGGGCAGCCCCTGCCAGTGTTTCACCACCCTCATTGTAAAGAATTTCTTCCTTAGATCCAGTCTAAACCTACCCTGGTTTAGTTTAAAGCCATTACCCCTTATCCTGTCACAGCTGGCCCTAAAATGCAGTCCAACCTTTTGCTCAAGGCGGGACTGACACCAACACTAGCTCATATCAGTTATGGCTTTGCCCAGCAAAGATGTGACAGCCTCTGGGGATGGAGAAACCCCAACCTATGTGACCTGTTCCAGACCTGCACTTCCCTCCTCGTGGGATTTTTATCTGGTGTCCAACCTGAGCCTCCCAAGCTGCAATGAGTTGCTTCACGTATACTTTTTGCTCCTCAGAAGAATTTAGATCCATATCTCTGCAGTTCCTGCATGGGTAGTTGCAGCCTACCATCAGATTGTCCCTCAGCCTCTTCTCAGGGCTCAACAAACTCAGCTCCCTGACCTCTCCTTGTAGATCCCAGCTTTTGCTCCTGGCCATCCTGATGTCCTTTCACCAGGCCTTCTCCAATTTCTCCCCATTCCTTTTGGACTGAAGAGCCCCAACCGGACTCCATATTTTAGGTGTAATCTCAACAGCATCAAGTAGGGGTGCAGGGCAGTATCTGGGTCCCCCATTGATCATGCGATGACCATGTCCTGTCAGACCATTTCCAAGGGACAGGGCACAAATCACTGCTGCGAAGAAAAAATGCCAGGAACAGGAGAGAATTATCAGTGCTAAAGCCGACACCAAAAAACCCCGCCGCAAAACCAATGCAGAAGAGGTTAAAATCAGCCTGTAATGGTGGAGAACGCAGCTTCCAAACAGCAGCACAGGAGGTGGTTTGCTTGGCAGCCCTCCAGCTAACTTGTTCCTCCAAAGGATGGAGGTGTCTGTCCAGGCGAGCAGAAAGCATCCCACTCTGAAATGCCTGTGGGAGGTGGTGGTGGTGTGCAGGGCTTTCGGTCCAGTTTGCAATGAATTCGCTGCCAGGGCTGAGTTTTTGTTTAGACATCAGCTGGCAATTATAGGTTTATTGTTCCTGGTTAAACAACGTGAGCAAACACCTGGGAGCCGTCTGAGCTGCGTCACGATGGAAAATGGTTTTGTACAGGCAGTGACCTGGGAGTTTGGTTCTGCTTGTGTCTAAGCCACAGCAGAGGATGTCAGGTGGTACAGCTGTTCCCAAAGGGAATAATTCCCATAGGGAATTCAGACATCGTCATTGCTCCTCATCCAGGCAGGAGACGTGTCTCTGCTATTGCCTGACTTACCATTGCTCCAGCCAGCAATCCCAATTACGGCCGCAGACCTTCCAGAGCAAGCTGGCAGGCAAACCTCCATAATCCCCACGGTGTTTGGGATTTTTCTAATAAGTGTTAAAACTGCAGCTGTCCCCTTTGCAGGAGGATGATACCTGGTACCAGCTGCCATCTCAGAACCGCCCCACTCTTTGCCAAGTGAAGACTTGGTACGTGACAGCCGGTCACTCGCCATGCAATGATCAGAAAGGGAGATTTTTTTTAAAAAAAAAAACAGCCTACAGGGGAAGAAATTGCTGAAAACGCCTCGTAACTTTGGCTGGGAAAGCATTTTGTTCCTGGCCACACAGTGATAACCAGAAGTAGGTAACTTCTGGTAGATACCAACACGACTCTCCTCCCTAGCCAGGCAGCTCCCCTTCACCTCTCAACGGCAGCGAATTTACTGTGGGATTAAGCCAGGCAAATTCCATCCTGTTTGCCTGGCCCAGCCTCGGAACTGAGCTGCGTCACCTCCCCTTGCCAATGCACAGGTTTCTCCAGGAAGAATAGACTGGTTATAAGGAAGAAATTCTTTACAATGAGGGTGGTGAAACCCTGGCAGGGGTTGCCCAGAGAGGGGGTGGAGGCCCCATC
>NW_009258957.1:58970-61082 GCF_000687185.1 Egretta garzetta | reverse complement strand
TCATCAACATGTACAAATATCTCAAGGGTGGATGTCACGAGGATGGAGCCAGACTCTTCTCAGTGGTGCCCAGCACCAGGACAAGGGGCCATGGGCACAACCTGAAGCAGAAGAGGTTCCAGTTGAACGGGAGAAGAACTTGTTGACTTGGAGGGTGCCCGAGTCCTGGCGCAGGCTGCCCAGGGGGGCTGTGGAGTCTCCTTCTCTGGAGATCTTCAACCCCTGCCTGGATGCTGTCCTGTGTAACATGCTCTAGGAGAACCTGCTTGAGCAGGGGGGTTGGACTGGGTGATCTCCCGAGGTCCCTTCCAACCGTTTCGATTCTGTGATTCTGTGAAATTTATGTATGCATGCCTCCAGACTTCTTGCTAATCAAGCCACTGCTTTCTTCTCTCAGAAACCCTCGGGTGCCTTCCTGAATCCCTCAGGCCAACAACAAAGCCCCGGTGCTCAAACCACGAGCGCCAATATTTAGCACAAAGAATGTCCCACCCAAACCATTCTATGATTCTATGAAGAAGCACCCAGTGTCACCTCTCCCTCCATGGACCGTGGGGAGCTCAGGCATCCCTGGAGATTAGGATGGCCTTGGAGCAGACATAACCTGGGCGCAATCTAGCCTGCAGTCCCACGTGTCCTGGTTTCTGCTCTTCTCTGCCTCCTTTTCCTCCTATTTATCCTTTACGTCTCCAGCTGCAGTGACTTTGCTTTTGACAAATTGGTTCCAGCCTAGCTCGGTAAGGGGATTTGCAGCCCTGAAGTGATCCTCCGCCTATCTCCAGGGTGTTTTATCTCCGTTTCATGAATCCCACAGCAAAATCTACTGGGAGAACCTTAGCATTCGTACAAGCAGGTAAAAATTTGGCAGGTTCCCCGAGTCAGCTGTTTGGCTTCCCCCCCAGCCCGGGCGTGCAGCATTAGCTTGTACGCTGGTGCCTCCCAGTGCCTGCAGGAGAGAGAAGCAGAAACTCAAGAAAGAATATTGAAGATTCTTTCAATTTTTTTTATTTTAATTCCAAATACTCCTTGCTATGTACCTGCTCATGCCTGGGGGAATCAGGAAATCCTGTGTGAGCGTAGGGAACAGCCAAGCACACGCAGGTCCTGGGAATGAAGGCAGCAAGGCTTCCCCCTGCTCGGTTTAGTGGATTAACCGTGAGACCACGAAGCGCTGCTGCTTCTCTCGCCTGCTCCCCCCGACCCCAACGATTTCCCCTGCCGCTGTGGAGGAGCGAATACAGAAATCAGCACTGCCGCCAGCAAAAAAGGCAGGAGGAAGACATGGTTGTTATAAAAACAATTTAATCAGAGAGCATCTGCTGCTGGGAAGGAGGAAGAACTAATGCCATCCTGTGAGGTCCCTTTCAGCACCAGCAAAGCATCTCTCAAACCCAGTGTGGTCACTGGAAGCAGCCTGGTGACCTCGAGTCAGCTCCAGCTCAGGCCTCCCTGCCAGCACTGGCTTAGGGGATACAGCCCAGGAAGGACAGCAAGGTTTGAGGTCCTGCCTGGAAGAGGCCCTACGTGTCCTCTACCCCCCCACCACCACCAGAGCTGCCTGCTGCCATCCAGGTACCCCCCCTTCCCGCTCCTCTTCCCAGTAAAGGGCAGCAGCATCCTTTGCCCATTTATTAGCCGAGTTTCAGAAACCAGGTCCTGCCTCAAATCCCTTTCCATCCGACTTAACTTTCCACGCAGTTACCACAGATTAAACACCAGAAAAAAGAGGAGCATGGCCAGGTTCTCCTCCCCCTCTACTCTGCCCTGGGGAGACCCCACCTGGAGCACTGGGTCCAGCTCTGGGCTCCCCAGGTTCAAGAAAGATGAGGAACTCCTAGAGAGAGTCCAGAGGAGGGCAACTAGGATGATAAAGGGACTGGAGCATCTCCCCTAGAAGGAAAGGCTGAGGGAGCTGGGCTTGTTCAGCCTGGAGAAGAGAAGACTGAGAGGGGATCTCATCAACACGTACATATATCTCAAGGGTGGGTGTCATGAGGACGGAACCAGTCTCTTTACAGTGGTGCCCAGCGCCAGGACAAGGGGCAATGGGCACAAACTGAAGCAGAAAAGGTTCCAGTTGAACGGGAGGAAGAACTTCTTGACTTGGAGGGT
>NW_009258957.1:58408-58744 GCF_000687185.1 Egretta garzetta | reverse complement strand
TGCCTGGATGAAGTCCTGTGTAGCATGCTCTAAGAGAACCTGCTTGAGCAGGGGGGTTGGACTGGGTGATCTCCCGAGGTCCCTTCCAACCGTTTCGATTCTGTGATTCTGTGAAATGTATGTATGCATGCCTCCAGACTTCTTGCTAATCAAGCCACTGCTTTCTTCTCTCGGAAACCCTCGGGTCCCTTCCTGAATCCCTCAGGCCAACAACAAAGCCCCGGTGCTCAAACCACGAGCGCCAATATTTAGCACAAAGAATAATGCTTTGTTCCTTAAAGACTAGCCAGACAAAAAAAAAAAAAAAAAAAAGCTGCAGGGATTTTGCTTTTGACA
>NW_009258957.1:56635-58105 GCF_000687185.1 Egretta garzetta | reverse complement strand
CCAACCATTCCCCTACCCCTGCCATCCCACCCCCAAACCCCGTCCCCAAGCGCCATGGCTGCCCGGATGGTAAATCCCCCCCGGGCTGGGGACTCAACCCCTTCCCTGGGCAGCCCCTTCCAGCCCCTGACAGCCCCAAGGGGAAGGAATTGTTCCCCATGGCCAACCTCACCCTGCCCTGGCACAACTTGAGGCCGGTGCCCCTCGTCCCATCGCCCCTTCCCTGGGAGCAGAGCCCGACCCCCCCAGCTCCCCCCTCCTCTCAGGCAGTTGTAGGCAGCGATGAGGGCTCCCCTCAGCCTCCTCTGCTCCAGGCTGAACCCCCCCAGCTCCCCCAGCCGCTCCCCAGCAGCCTGGGGCTCCAGACCCCTCCCCAGCTCCGCTGCCCTTCTCTGGACACGCTCCAGCCCCCCCAGGTCCTTCCTGGAGGGAGGGGCCCAACCCTGACCCCAGCAGTTGAGGGGCGGCCCCCCCAGTGCCCAGGACAGGGGCACGGTCCCTGCCCTGCTCCTGCTGGCCACACCGCTCCTGATACAAGTCGGGATGCTATTGGCCCTCTTGGCCACCTGGGCACACTGCTGGCTCATATTCAGCCGCCTCTTGACCAACACCCCCAGGTCCCTCTCTGCCAAGCAGCTCTCCAGCCACTCTTACCCACACCTTTAGCATTGCGTGGGGTTGTGGTGACCCATCACAGCATCAGCATCCACAGAGCAAGCCAGCCTCAGTGAGAAGCTTCAAAGAAAGAGGAGAAAAATGGCACTATGACTTTGGTACGCATGGGCTGGATAACAAGGCAGAAGCTTCAGTTCCAAGATGGGACACATTGTGGGAATTTTGAGGCCAAAACCAGCACCCCAGCTTGACTACATGCTGCCAGCTCTTGAGATGCTCTTCTGCTCCGTGTCATCTGACTGTTCCTCAAAAGTGGTAAGCGAGACCTGTGTGCAGGTGAAAGGCACTATTTTGGGAGGAGACCCATCCTCTGGAAGGTCTTCTCGGTTCCTGGCTGTGCTCACAGCAGATACATCCAACTTCTGCCTTGTCCTGCAGGGAAGCCCGCTGCTGTCCATACAGTCGGGTCACACCTAATACACGAAGGCAGCAAAACCCAGGGTGAGGCAGATCCCTGCCACCCAGAACCACGCTCGGCGGCTGTAGCTGTGCTGCCACATCTTCCCAGCTCAGCATTTATTCCCCTTTGGCCAGGGCACACCGTACCCCGCCCAACGCAGGGCGCTCTGCTGTTGAAAGCCTGATGTGACACGCACGGGCGTATTCAGCATGCCTGGCACCTTCCCTGCAGCTTGACTTGGGTTTTTTGGCCTCACCCAGCAGGCAAATACAAACAGTTTGGGGTCAGTCGTGCCGGGAGGTCTGTGCCGGTAGCTCTCGCTCAAGGCCACAGCGGGCAGGAGGAGGTGGCACCTCCCAGGAGAAGGCCTCCTGTTTGTGTTGCGTGGTGCATAC
>NW_009258957.1:50899-56605 GCF_000687185.1 Egretta garzetta | reverse complement strand
TCCGCCTAATTGCTTTTTAGTGTTTCCGTACAAGAGCCCATGAAAGAAGGGATTCTGTATGTTAATGCCTTTCCTTGCATAATGAAAGAATAAATCGCAGCCATATGTCAGGCTATACTGACTGGTGCTTTACATTTTAATGGTCATTATTTCAAGCCTTTCTTACCGTTCTTATATCGAATGACATTTATTCCACCAAAGGGAATTTTATACGTTTCTGCATTTCGCTTATCACATACTTTAAGTGGGGACAGAAAGCAAAGACTTTTAAGGGTTCTTTGGTTTTGCGTTACCATTTAATTACTTTGAAAATGGTTCCTCCAAGCAGCCTGGATCAGCCTTCCCAGCGCTAGAAAAAAATGACTCAAGGGAAAGACCTGCAGCCTCGGGGATGGGGACACCCCTCCCCTTTCAGCTGCATCTTCCTGATTAACGGTGAGCTTAAGCCAATTTAAGACACGCACGAGCTCAAGCGCAAGCTGTTATTCACCACCATAATTTGGCAAAAAAAAAAAAAAAAGAGCTGCTACCATATCTGGTGGGGGGCAGGCCCAAGGGAAGGGGTATTACCTTTTATCTGTCCGCCCACCCGCAGAGGTTCACCGCTTCTCTCCTTGAACAGCCCTTCCTGAAGCGCCTGATGAAGGCAGTCGCGTGGTATTACACACCTACAGCATGGGAAAATGCAGCAGATACTATTCGCTCCCACGCCAAAGTCCTCCTTTTTGCCAGAACGACACTAAAGAGGGAAAAAAAAAAAAAAAAAAGTGTGCACGGCAGTCGGTCACGTTTAAAAATATCACTTTGCTAAGCCTTTTGGAAAAGAAAGACCGAGGGGAAGAGGATTCATTCCCACCACCACCACCCCTCCCCGGGGAGCTCAAACGCACCTTCATTTCCCACCAACATGATAACTGCTGCTTTGCAAAACGTTCTCCAAAAGGTCATCCCTCTAGCAGAGATCGATTTGCAGACAGGCAGGAGGCCCCGGAAAAGCCAACAGGCGTGGAATAAAGCCTGGGAACCCCTTCAGCCTGCATCCTCAGCAGAGGCACCTCACCGCGGAGGCCGAGACGCGTGATCGATGGCTTTTAAAAGCAACCACCACTTGAGAGGGACCGTTCGACCATCCACACCTCCTGCCTGCCCCTGGTTTTGGGCTTGCTCCAGGAGCGGCCGAGACAGCCGGCACTACGATAGGTAATGTATTTGAAGACAAGAGCTGCTTTTTTTGTTGTTTTTTTGTGGGTTGTTTTTTCTTGTGGCCACTGTTTCCTTCCCCCCCGCCCAAACAGTTCTTCTATGCAATTAGGTCGCCTTTGAAAGCCAGCACACAGCAGCAGTTGAGTTACTTTGTTTAAAACAAAAACATGTATTTCTATCACCTTAGGAGTTGTTCCTCTTTTGGCACAGGGACCCTCTGATCCTCCCACCTCCTTTTATCAGCATCTTCAAAAGAAGAAGGGAGGTATAATTGCTTTCT
Organism: Egretta garzetta; assembly: GCF_000687185.1. Taxonomy (NCBI): domain Eukaryota; kingdom Metazoa; phylum Chordata; class Aves; order Pelecaniformes; family Ardeidae; genus Egretta; species Egretta garzetta. The sequence continues at coordinate 55,122 of NW_009258957.1, read as the reverse complement.
CCCCTCGCCTCAGAAAAGGAAAAAATAAAAAAAAAAAGGAAAGGCTGCTGTTCTTCTCTACTGGCATCTTGAGAAGAAACGCGCTTTGAGCAATCGTTTATTTACAGAACAAAAATAACATCTAGATTTCAAAGGGCAGAGCAGTTCGGAAGGCGGCGGCGCTCTCCTCCCTCCCCCGCCATCAGCTTTTGGTTGTTACCCCCCACCGCCCGCACAGCCCCGTTCTGCCTCATTCCTCGCTCCAGGGGTGCTGGCGGGATTCGCCCCTTCTCTTTTGAGCCCGGCAACGCGCGCCGCAGCGCTGTAATCATCTCAACCCGACTGCTGACACCGCCGTGCCGCGAGCCGGCATCCGAGCAAGCTGCAAGGCTAACAGGCCACGACACGGCAAAGGCGGGGTGGGTCTTTAAAGCAGAATCACAGAATCGTTCAGGTTGGGAAAGCCCTTTAAGCTCCCCCAGCCCAACCGCCCCCCTACCCCTGCCATCCCACCCCCAAACCCTGGCCCTCAGCACCGCCTCTGCCCGGCTGTTAAATCCCCCCAGGGCTGGGGACTCGACCCCTTCCCTGGGCAGCCCCTTCCAGCCCCTGACAGCCCCAAGGGGAAGGAATTGTTCCCCATGCCCAACCTCACCCTGCCCTGGCACAACTTGAGGCCGGTGCCCCTCGTCCCAGCGCCCCTTCCCTGGGAGCAGAGCCCGACCCCCCCGGCTCCCCCCTCCTCTCAGGCAGTTGTAGGCAGCGATGAGGGCTCCCCTCAGCCTCCTCTGCTCCAGGCTGAACCCCCCCAGCTCCCCCAGCCGCTCCCCAGCAGCCTGGGGCTCCAGACCCCTCCCCAGCTCCGCTGCCCTTCTCTGGACACGCTCCAGCCCCCCCAGGTCCTTTGGGGAGGGAGGGGCCCAACCCTGACCCCAGCACTCGAGGGGCGGCCCCCCCAGTGCCCAGCACAGGGGCAAAGAACGCTAAAGAATTTGCAGTTCTTCCAGATCCTCTTCACCCACAACTGCCTTCTTGATAAAGAATAAACCTGGGAGATTAGGAAAGATTTCACTTTATACATTGGAAACCAGTGGAAGAACCCAGCCCTTTCCCCACCATGTTTTGCTTTTGCTGCAGCTATCTAGGTCTAATCGCCCCTGCGGAGGATCAGGGAGCAGAAAAATGGGAAGACACCAGCAGTTCCACAAGCCTGATTTCTTCCAGCTTTTGGATTTTTACCCAATTCTGTGGTTCCTCGTTAGGCAGGGTCCTCTATGAGTCCTGCTGTTCAAAGCATTGCTCTCCCAAACCGTATTCATCGATACCCAAAGCCAACACCTCCAGATGGGGGGAATACTGGGTTTTCTGTCGCGTGAAGCCATTCATTTCTACAAAGCCTGACAAAGCAGTGTTTTCAGAGCCTTTATCAAAGGGCTGAAACTGGCCAAAAAAAGTCCACAAGCTCTTAGTAGGGGCCGGCTGGCAGGACTAACCAATAGGCCTAGTTCCGTTAAGAGACTAGGCTGAAAAATCAAACAGTAATCCGCAAAATGGATGAAAAGCTGGACATGAGCCGGCAATGTGCGCTGGCAGCCCAGAAGGCCAACCGTACTCTGGGCTGCATCAGGAGAAGCGTGGCCAGCAGGTCAAGGGAGGTGATTCTGCCCCTCTACTCAGCTCTGGTGAGACCTCACCTGGAGGACTGCGTCCAGCTCTGGAGCCCTCAGCACAAGAAGGACATGGAACTGTTGGAACGGGTCCAGAGAAGGGCTACAAAAATGATCCAAGGGCTGGAGCACCTCTCCTGTGAGGACAGGCTGAGAGAGTTGGGCTTGTTCAGTCTGGAGAAAAGGAGGCTACGGGGAGACCTGATTGCGGCCTTCCAGTACCTAAAGGGGGCCTATAGGAAAGATGGGGAACGTCTTTTTAGTAGGGCCAGCTGTGTTAGGACAAGGGGAAATGGTTTTAAACTAGAACAGGGTAGGTTCAGGCTAGAGGTAAGGAAGAAATTTTTTACAATGAGGGTGGTAAAACACTGGAACAGGTTGCCCAGAGAGGTAGTGGAGGCCCCATCCCTGGGAACATTCAAGGCCAGGTTGGACGGGGCTGTGAGCAACCTGATCTAGTTAGCGGTGTCCCTGCTCAGTGCAGGGGGGTTGGACTAGATGACCACTAGTGGTCCCTTCCAACCCTAAATATTCTATGATTCTATGATTCTAAAATCTCCGTTACTCACTGCCAGGGAGCTGGAAAAGGACCTACAGGACCATGTTACATCTTACTTCACATACTTCAACACTCCAAAATGCAAGTTTTGCAGGAAAAGCCATATAACGTGGTCTCTGAAAGTAAAGAGCAAGACTGTTAAAGCTACAAAGACTGTATCACAGCCTACGGCAATCTGTTGCTTGGATAAGCAAGTTTCTCTATACATATTTATAAATATATTGATATAGTTCAACTGATGAATCAGATGCTCTTCAGGGAAGAGACTGAATAAAAATCCTACCTAAATCCCCCCGAACAAAAAAGACAGCGTGCACCCAGGTAGATGAGGTATCGGAGAGCACGGTGTCCCAGAGAAAGCCACCCTGAGTTCAGACAGGTATCTCCTCCTGCAAGAGACCAGCGTGCGCTGTGACAGCATTTGAAATCACTCCCATTTTGAAGCTATTTGTTAAAGAGAAGAACTGAGTTTGGCTTTTGAAATGTTTTGGACACTGCCACATGAAACACCAAAGATGCATACAAAAATGAAATGGATAACCTACCTTGTTTCTAACATACGCAGCTATTTCAAAACTAGAAATGAAGACAACCGTTACAAAAAAAGCCATTTATTAGATATATGTACATATATACATATACATGCAAAATGATTTTATACACATTTACACAGGTTCAATTATTAATACAGTGCAAAAATGTCTAAAAAGGTACCAGCCCACCTTCTACAAACCTAACAGGTCTTTGGGAGGAATACAGAACAAAAAACCCACCGAAAACCCACAGAAAATGATCAGCTTCATAAAGTGACTAAGCACTGCAATTCTTTAAATTAATGACGTTTATTCTTTGCCAATTTTCTTGTGCTGAGCTGCTGGGTGAGGAAAAAACAGTTTGCAAAAAGACTCATCTTGAAAACTGACAGAACTAAGGGGATGCGATTCAAACTACATTAAACAGTTTAAAGTCGAACAAAAAGGGATGGATTCCTGTTCGGGGATTTGATTCAACACAGGCATAATCCCACATTATGAGGCAGGTTTCACGTACTCAAACTGCAAACCATTCCTTTTTATTAAATCTTAAAGCACTGAGATCAATGTAAACTATTCTGTTCCTCTTGCTGTTTCACCAGAAGAAAAAGTTCAATTGTATAAATACCATACAGATACAGAAGCCGTTCAAAATACTAAAATTTTTTTAAAAAAAAAAAAAAGGTCAAACCATATGTGCTCTGCCCCACCCCTGTATCACAATTCAAACCTACAAAGCGTGCAGATACTAATGCACACGTATTAACCCACGTACATTCCTTAATACGGTTTGTACATATTACAGGGGGAAAATAAAAAAGGTTGCAAAGGGATTAAGACTAACAGCAAACCAGAGCTTTGTTCATTTAGTAGAAAAGATTCACCACCTAATCCACAATGTAAAAAAAAAAAACAAACAAAAAACCGAAACATTTCACGAAGGCAGAACTGAACCAACTGGTTTTGTTTGCTTGTACCGAAACACTTTCAGGAAAAAGAAAACAATAAACAAAAGCTGAATTTAATCTTTATCCACTCCAACTCTGTTAGTTACACAAGCTATCCATACACCTTGTTCCACCACTCCTATTGCAGAGCTGTTGCTAACATCACCTGGCACATTTGGTTTGCCATAAAGCTCTCGGATGCTCAGGAAGCATCAGGAACATCACAGTTTCTTCCAATCAGCTCAACATAAGGATGAGGAATAAAAAGCAGGTAATGGTTCGCTGGCCCCAGGCCCCCACTGGAAATGCTCTGCATGCCTTAAGCTATAGCAGGCTAGCTTTATCCCAGCCTATGGAGAACCGGCGAAGCTCTTCCAGACTCTTTAGCCAGACTGAGCAGGCTAGCTTTATCCCAGCCTATGGAGAACCAGCAAAGCTCTTCCAGACTCTTTAGCCAGACTGAGGCTAAAAGGGTAGGGAGCAGGGAACTGAGGTCCTTTTCACAAAGTTTTGTCTATCTCTAGTACAAAACGCTTCA
>NW_009258957.1:30208-50879 GCF_000687185.1 Egretta garzetta | reverse complement strand
TACAGGATGATTCCCCATGGTAACTCAGCAGGGTGATACCCAGCTTATGCTCCTGGAAAACACAAGCAGTCATCAGATCCAGGATCCTTAAGAAAGCGTTGTTTCTAGTATCAGATTTTTGGGGGTGTCCTTTTTTCAGGTTTTTTTGTGTGTGTGTGTGGTTTTGGGTTTTTTTTAAACTTGTAATCCAAACTCGTGGCTTAGCTCCCTGCAGTCTCTTAAGAGTACCTTACCAAGTAAAGCTGGGACTAAACAACATGAAAACTTAAATCTTGTCAGTTCTAAAACCCTCCCACCTGTGGGGTCACCTGGGTGTCTTGAGGACAATGGCTGAATTCTGGCTTCATTTCTCCACTTACACTCTGGCAGAAAACTGGGGTAATGACAGACAAGCAATTTTAATCCACTCCCTTAGAAGAGTATTCCCTTATGGCACACAGTTCTAGCTCTGAACTGGCTGGCTAAAATACTTCTCCACCATTCCTACTAGACTATTCCTCACAGCTGAAAGGATTTCATTACGTTACTGTTACAGTAAATGGGCTAACATGGGATGGAAGAGAAATACCTACATTTTACTACTGGAAGAAGCTCTGGCACCAAGTCCCTTGATGTCCTAGAAACTGTCCAGGTTGTAATGGGCTGCCTATCAGTGGTGTTGGTGCAGTCAGCTGCATCGCAGAAGCGCTTCCAAGGTACAGCACCACAGGTATCTGGTCTAGCAGTCTACTGATACTCGTGTTTGCATCAAAAGATTTCAGGAAAATTCACCGAGATGCAAGAAAGCAATTTTGTTAAGCATTTCTGCAAACTCAGGAAGACAACTCTGCAGCATGTTAATCCCTTTGCAACCATTAGAGGTAAAGCCTATGTGAGAGGAAAATAAATCTTTGGTGAGAGATATCTGGTGGAAGAAATGGGTCGACCAGAAACCAGTTTCTTAAAAAAAATGAAAGAAAACCTAGGACCACACTTCCACGACAACACACCTACAGCTCTCTACATCTTCTCAGTCTGAGTCTCTACAACCCTTCAAGGACAGCTGCATCAAAATGCTACGCATTTTTTTTTAAACAGACAGCCTAAGTTATTCATTTATGTCCTAAAAATGCCCATATGCACCTCAATACATTACACACAAGAACACCCAGTGCAGCAGAGGTTAAGAATTTCAGCTCTTAAGTACTATATTCAAAAGTGCACACTCAGAAATTCATCTTAGTGTAAGAACTCAACACCATTAACTAAAGGTGTTTTATATAATAAAGAGAACCTGCTCTTGCTTTCCATTACTGGAAATGGCTTTCTACTCACCAGCTATACGTTTTTGTTTTGTTTTTTTTTTTTTTAAAAAGGTGAAGGAGTCAGTGGCCTGTCATAAGTAGCCTTGGAAGATTTATTATCCGTACAGACCACACAAACACAGAATTGCCCTTATACTAAGAGTGACCTTAACCAAGGAAATAAAGGCCACTTGAGCTGAAAGATCACTTATGTTCACTTGCTTTATTTTATGCTGCCCCAAGCATATTTGCAATTAACCAATGAGCACATACTTAACTACGATGCGCTGTTTAGCTAGGAGATATTTATAGCTGTTATTTTTAAAGAGCCACAGCCTTTTCCTTTCCTTCAAAACATAGAAAAATTACCCGGAAGCTCATCCTAATAATTTTCCCCACTGATATTGAACTCATCTAATTATGGCAAACAACTCCTTTACTTACATTTACCAGGAATCTTAATGCTTAACAAATTCTATAGACAAAAATGTTACCCACCACTTTACCTTCATTTTACTACACAATTTTAATATTTTTGGAAGCATCGGCAGGGCAAGACACTGACCTGCCAAACTGTTACAAAGCCCGTAAGATAAATGGCAAAATGCTGTCTCGATGGTGTTAGTCAAGGAGTAGAAGCCTGTTTGTGATAAGGAGAACCTCCATCTGTTGATGACACCTGACAAAATCTACCATGCACCATTACCACATGCCATGTTAAATACAGCTATGTTCCTCACAGTATGTTTGACATGATTACGGTATCCTACTTCATTCCAAGTTGCTTCGAAATATCCTCCTTGCAATAACCAAGGTCACAAATCTTTAAAAATATTCCAAGCTATTTTTGGCCAGTTTAATACAAAAAAAAAAAAAAGTTGTAAAAATATGAGTAGCAAACCCAAAGCCTTTTTCATACTCCGCAGTCAGGCTGTTTCTCCATAAGTTGCCTTGTCAGTATCTGATAAGAAGAAAGAGATGCCACTCCTATGTGAAAGGCTATTTGCCAGAGGTTCCGTAATCCGTACAAGTAAATGTTGCATAAACAAACAGAGAAAAAGAGTACAAACGTCTTCACCTTCCTTGCCGAGCTGTAGAAGAGGTACAAGTAACACTAGAAAAGGACCAGAGAGACAGTGTTAGTGTTAAACTATGTACATATAGACGAGAGACACAGCTGGGAATTGCTGGCATATCCGTGCCCCTTGCATGTGCCTGCCATCGCAGCGATCGCTAAGAAGCTCAAAGCTCCCCTTCAACTGCAATGTTGAAAGGCCCTCCAAGAATAGCCGGAGAGGTGGCCGCAATCCAGACCCTACTGGGTAAGCACAGATATCAGAAGTCTGTCAGCACAACCAGCATCCCTCCTGCCTGCCTCAGCCTGGATTAAAACGAGTCTGAAAGCCGAGCCAGCTTGCAGAAGCCACCTATGATTTTTGCAAGACAAAGGCTTCAGAAGCAGGAAAACAGCAAACCCAAATCTGCTCCTCCTCTATTTGTTCCTGGGATAAGTAGAGGACTTCATTCTCTAGACTTGACTTCATAGAAAGACCATTTCTGCTAAGAGCTTTGGCTGGGGTTTGGGGCTTTTTTTCTTGTTAAATTCAAGAACAGGTGGAACCCATTTGCTAAGCATGTGTGAAGAGCAACAACCCTAAGGGGAGAAAACTAAAAACTCACAAAGTGCTGGCAGAAGAGTTACTTTTTTAACTCAGGCAGTAACAGATCATGCTTTCTCACTTAAGGTCACAGTTTCCAACTGTGCTGATGACACACATAGAGATCAGCACGTATTCTACACTGCTGCACATTTGAGCTCAATTTATGCACAAGCATTTTGTGGAGATGACTGCTATAGATCAAAAGGATAAGGGAGAACTCTTCCTTATTTAGCTTCTCTAGCTTCAGGTGCTAAAGGGAAAAAAGCAGGACAGAGCCTTTCTTTGTGAAGAATGAGCTGCATCAAGTATTTAGATCCAAATTATTATCTCCATCTTAAAACTCTGCTATGAGCAGAGGTCTAAGAAGGCTGAAAGACACTAAATTGTATCTATTATGATACAAGAAATATCTATGGTATTTAAAACTTGCAGAGAGGCTAAATAGCCTTCAGGCAGCGGTCCCCAAACCATTAACCAAATGGTCCAGTGGTCCCCAAACCACATGCCAAATGCAGCGGCACTAAGCAGTGAATACACTGTGGGCATCATGTTATTCCTTCTGTCAGGTAGTAACCCAAACTGCAACAGCTTCCTGCCACGACAGGCTAAAAATTGAAGATTTTGCAAACCACACACTGCCCTCAAGTTAAAAGTTGTGGACTGATGTTTCAGGCATTTAAGGAACCTTTCAAGAAGAACCCATTTGGAGGATATCGTATTTTCCTCATTCAAACTCTTCTGCGTAAGAACGTCAGAGAAAACAACCCATCAGGGGAAAAATAAAATTAAGGAAGTCAAGAACCACATTTGTCTCAAGAATTAAAAGTTATTTTTAATGCAAATCAGAACATTTTCAATAATGTTGCTATCCTGTATTTGCTTAGTCCTTCAAGGTGGTCATGCGCCCTATCACTAAGTCTGCCACTGTCAGAAAGACATCGTGTCTATCCCTTTGGGAAACAAACCACCTTTGGGCTAGCACTTATTTATCACAGCCCCATTTGGCACATCAAAATATGAAAGCACTGAAAAAGCTTGCCACTGCCATTTGCCAGGGGTCAGATTGTGCCTTTCCCTGTATTTGTGCCACTTCACTGGAACACCTCCATGGAATCACCTACGTAGGATACTAAAAACCAAACTGTTGCTCTGCTTAGCTGAAAATTATTTTGTCTTGTAGATTATAATACAAAAATAATCAGGAAGCATTTTATTTACAGTTAACATACCTGAAAAACGCAGGCTAGGAAAGGTAGAAAAAAAGCTATCACATTTCCAATTCCTTCATGGTCCTCCTGTTTGGATTAAAAGAAGTGACAAACAACTACGTCAGCTACAGTTTTTAGCAAGTGCTGCTTGATATTTTAGAACACTATATTTAACCAAGTACCTCTCATCCTAGTTTATGTTGATTGACTGGTACAGTGCTAAATAGCAAGATCAATATCATTGAACAAGATACCAAGAACTGAGGCTTATGTGACAATTCCTGCTAAATAAAACTGTGCCACCATACAATCAGGACACTTTTTTTTCCCCCCCTCTCTAAAAGTTGTTTAGTTTCACATTTGTTCAAAAAAAATTACACAAAAGTATCTAGAACAAAATACAAGAATGAAAAAAAAAAATATCCATCCAACCTGGCAAGACTAAAATACTTGTCCAAATTTTAATCTCGCTAGAAAAGAATGAAATGCAATGTGCTGCGATATACAACAAAACACATGAGGTCTAGCAGGTGAGCAATCAATTCTACATTCCCTGGACAAACAAAACACTTCTTGCAGAAAGAGATATGTTCTTCTAAGAAGCAGAACAGCCAACCTTTAATCTGGCTACCCAAACAACTCTCTTTACAGGTTTCAATTCAAGCGGGGTTACCTGAAATGAATACTCTGCTAGGTGAACTCCTCGAATGAGATTCAAAGCTCCACACATGATGTTCAGAACAAGCGACAGAATCCCCAGGGGAGTCACACGCTGCATTCTGTAAGTGGGGACTTAAGGGAAAAAAAAAAAAAAAAAAAAAGCCATTAGTGAAAGTTAGCACTATTCCTTTGAACCTTTTAATTTAGAACGACTCAAATCAGCTGATTAGGATTTTAAATATTTTCTAAACCTATCATGTTTGCTCCAGAGAAGACCAATCATGAATAGAAACACCTTTTTTTGTTGCAGTGCACCGTTCAGTTCTTCAGACATCCAGAAATCAGCAAGAGCTCTGGAGTGTTTTTTAATCAGATTAAGCAATAGAATTTGTTCTTGAGCTATTTAGCATTCGTGTCTTCTTTTATGGCGCACACAGATTTTTTTCAACTGTTTATTTCAGCAGATTAGCATACTTAACACTCTTCACAGGTCAGTAGAAAAGCTAGAGGCTTTAAGCACCCAAGGGTCTGGGAAAGAGCTTAGATTTCTGACACCCACAGAAGCAAGACAGCAATTCATCTCTTCCTCAACCAGTAATTACGTATCTCCTCCCACTGACAGTCCGGTATACAGCAATTTAGTTTCACCTGCATAGTTTCCATACAGCATTTGGTGCCCTAATCAAGCCGTTGCCAGAACACAGCAGTAGGAGCCAAGGACTTCGATGCTCTGCTGCTAGAGCAGTTGCTGGAGGAGTTGTCAGGATGATACTACCCGGTCACAGCGGGGAAACATCCGTCACTAACTGCTTGCTCTTACCTCTGGGCCTCTCAGGCTGACAAAACGCAGCCAAAACTGGGGCCTAGGAATTAAACTGGATGCTCTAGGTTTTGGCCTCTGAGCCACATTTTACAGTGCATTGCAATTCCTTTTCTCCCAACCTGCCCATGTTTTGCAGGTAGTGAATTATCCGTCTCCTTCCTCTCTCACCTGCTCTACTACTACTACTGAACACCCAAATACCATTTCTTCAAGATGATCCAATTAATACACGCCTAATTAAGGTCAAAGCAATTGTTATAAATGTGTATTTAACTTTGGAATCGGCCACTTCTAATTCAGGGTTTCGGTTGTCTAAAAGCTCACCTATTTTTTTTTTCCCTAGCTATAGTAGCTAGCCCAACAACAGACACCACACCTAGATACTCACCCACATTTCATCCCTGCCCTTGGATCACCACAAGTAGAGCACTGTCAGCATAACAATAAGGAGGGTAATTTGCAGCTCAAGATACCAAATCCAGATCCTCTCCTGCACCGACACACATAAGATACAGGAGAGAATGAATGAGCCCTCAAGAAGTCTCCCCACCTCTCAGGATCTTCTGCCTCCTGCCCTGACATAGCCAGCTCCTGACTAGTATAAACCAAGCAACACAGCAGACATCACCTCTGGCTTCATTTCAGTGACAGATGAAACACCATAACAGCTTAAATATTGTAGTACTGCATGGTTTAAGATAGGAAAACACTCGTGTCTTCTCCTTCAAGAGAGATTTTGATAGATGGATGTAAAAAAGTTTGATGCCAAATTAATATAGGGATATAAAGTATCTTTTATAAGTGTCTATAGAATTAATTTGTCTGGCATGCATTCATACATCCATAATTTCATCTCCAAAGCAGCTGCAAAAGGAACTGTGTTAATTCCATTTGATATATGTCACATTACGTAGCATTACTGCGTATTATCGTCATACGCATGTTCACGTAAATAAATGGTGCAAGTAGCCCTATCATTCAAAGGCAATTTTGCTTTTTTGCTGTGCAGTGGAATTTAAGGTCCAAACGGCGCACTGAAGAGAAGCTGTATCAGCATGTTTCTTCATTCACTGACCTCAGTATTCAGTTTCCTATTATTTTTTGATAAATTAAATAACATTGTAGCTATGTATCTCTCTCTCATGGAAATTTCCTAAGACAGACTCCTGTTTCTTCTTCCTCAGTTTCTACGGGTTTACTTCAGAGGCACACAGTGTCTCTCAAAGAAAAATTATCAAGCACAAGTATCATTCATTTTACAGGATCTTGCAAACTATACATGTCAAGAGTCCCCAGGGAAGAACATTGCAAGTCTCAATACATTGCTTCTGCAGCATGGAATATTATGTAAAAGTTACATTTATTTTTTTTTTTTTTGGTCCAGTAGGATACAGAGAATTGCTATCACAGATGCAGAGGAGATTACAATATCCCGCTGCTCAGGGTCCAGATTCTGTGAAAACTGATCTTGAAATTGTTTGCTGTGGAGCTTTATTTTTGCTATATCATTCTGAGGTTTAATTCACAAACTGAAATTGCACAGAACAAGCGAGATGAGTACTGCTAGGGACAAATTATTACACTTCCTTGTGTGAATTCAATCATATTTTTATAAACAGAATTTCATACTAGACTTGCTTATGACATTCATCAAGGGAACAAGAGAGTACAAGCACTCTTAGACAGCACAATTCCACACAAGCGCAATTAAATGCTAATTGGGTTTCTACTTGAAGAGTCAAATCAGCTTGAAAAGTTGTGCACTTCAGAGTGCAAGAAGCATACAGAAGGTGTTCTGGGGACTGTAGTTTTATCCAGCACCCAGGAAAAACGCAGCTGCAGGTTTGAACATGTACAGAACAATCTGTGAGAACACCCTCACATAATGAAGAAATTGAAACTTCTGCCTCTAAAGGATTTTCTGAGCAGAGGCCCCTGGCTATTTAGGCAGAGACTGACATGAATGCCTGTACCACACTGCATTCTGTCTCTTCAAGGCATAGCACAACAAGGGTTTGACAATGAATCACATACTCAAAGCTCCAGATAAAGACAGCACCGGGAGTGAAAAATGAAATCAGACTCAAACACTTCACAATAAAATACAAGCCCACAAAAGCCAGAGATGTGAGACATCTTCAAAAGACACCTTAAAAAGGACTCTGTGAAGGACTCCCTGTGTGCCTGCAAAAAGACTAAGAACATTCATCAGGGGGAGCACAATGCTGCATAATTTAACAGCGTGCTTACTAGACGAATAGCACAAGTTGTTCTTCTGCTTCATAGAGCCAGTTCTGACGCGAAAACTCTCCCTCTTCACAGAAAGCTGCTTACACTTCACAGCTCTTCTGTACACATACCCCATTGTCCTCCAGAGCTTTATCAGCTGTGCCCACATCCAGACACAAGGTGAGGCTTTTGCAACAGCAGCTGAGGTTGTGTAGATGTTGATCAAGGACACAATGCTAGGGTCTTTCTAGTAAGAATTGGGCTGGGTTTAGTTAACAAAACAAGGAACAAAAAGGAGAAAGAATTTTTAAAAAAAAAAAAAACAAAAAGGCAGGGGGGAGGAAAAGCTCTTATTCCCATATATACTAACAAGGACAAAACTGCCCTGACTTTTCAGACTCCTTTCACACTAAAATGGAGAGCCAGGGGATGTGATCACACAGCTCAAAAGAAGACAGGAACCAGCTACAACCACGTAAGGAGACTGATGTTCTGATCAATCCATTGAGTGATCTATCTTCACTATAGAATGCAGCCACAATTAAATTCTGCTCTCCTGCAACCATAACACTTCAGTGTATGCTCAAGAGGTCTCCTATACAGCAGAGCCATAATACAAATAACATTAATATGGGAACAGACACGATCCACACAGCTAAACTTAGAGCAGCAAAGTGGGATTCAGCTGGTAGGTAACGATGAGAGGAGAGAGACATAAGCCAGGAAAGCTGACTCCAGCTGAGGGAAACAGATGATCATAAACACGATCCTTAAAATAAAGGCAGAACAATCTGTAAAAGTGTTTGGGTTAGACCAGAGAGAACAGCCAGAAATACAAAGCCAGATGGAAAGTAAATGAAAGCAATTAAGAATATGGGGGGAACTGAAAATGTATTTCTGATCTGCGGACACAGACTAGCTTGCAAATGTTTACTGGCACTGAAACTGTTCACACCAGCACAAAGAATTTCTAAGCCTTGTCACATCATGAAAATATTTAACCTTCAAGCTCAGCTCTGAGGAGCACTCACAAATCTGACCACAAATAAAATGTTTTCAATTCTATTTTTTCTTCCTCCTGGCCACTGCCCCTCTATATTTTATCTTAAAATACCTATGTCAAATTACATTCCAGCTCATCCATCAGAAACAATAAGACTGAGCAACTGGAACTTAGTTTTATTAGTGTTTCATAAGCCAAGAACAACAGCAAAAAAGAGGAAATACAAGCTCATGGCACTCCAGCTGCATTTAAACTGCCATGCTAATAGGATTAAAGGCATTTCATTTTGTTGAGGAAGTCGGCAGGACTTTGACTATGCAGCTGAAACAAAAATAGGAAGATACCAATTTTACAATAAAGAAGTAGAGGTTAGTACTTCTAAAAGCAGGTAAAATGTCAGTATTTGTCACAAAAAGGTCCCCTGTCAAACCTCTATGCGTTGCTTACACAGATATACATACCCTCTTTCAGAATTTTAGTCAAAATGCATTAAATTTTAAAGAATAAGGTAGAAGGAGGAAACAAAAAGGAGAGAACAACTCAAGATAGACAGTCTGGGAATGAGAGTTCTACCCTCAGCTCATATTCTTCTCACCTTTTCTTCCCTCAAGGCTGAGCCAACTCATTGAGACTGTCATTACATTATCTTCTCTTAGAGTTTGCAACAAGCAATGAATTAGTGGAGCTTCTTTTGTCATAGAAATTTAACAAACTCCTTTTAAAGCAGGAGAACTTAACATGGAGAATGCCAAGTCCACTTACAACCGATTGTCCATATAGAGAAGCTGATGTAAGGCTGGAAAAAAAAGAGACACTACCACGAATCCTTAAAGGCTCTGATGCATACCTGCTATAATCTAAAGACCAAATGCTGTTTACTATGATAGAAAGGCAGCCTTTTCTTCTGGAGTTTCATACGCATTATATATGTGTGTATAGATGTATGTCTCAGTGCAAAAGGAACCGCTGCTGCTACGTGTTTTTCTGTCGTTTGCAAAGTTAGGTTCGGGAAGTCTACTGTCACCTGTGCGTAGTAGTAACTTACCAACCTCCACATGAACGCCTGCATGCCCGCCATTAGTCATCCCATTCATCAGCTCCGTATCCTCCAGTTTCAGCTGAACTGGGGGCCAGAACTTCAGCTCCTCCTCAATCTTCTCCCAGTTGGCCTTCGTCCGAGAGCCACTTGCACAGTTAAAATGGCATTTCACTTTCTGAATAATGTTATCTGAAACAATAGAAAAAAAAAAATGTTTCAATTAGCTCTGCAAAAGTTAAGTGCTTTAGGTAATTATTAGCCAAATCATGGCATTCCTTTTTCTATTGTTTTTCATTTCTTCCTTCATCTATTTTCTTATTAGTTTCAGGTATAAGACTCCACAGATGGTTAGGGAACAAAAATACCTTTCCCAGGTACTTTATATCACACCCACTGCCTTCTGGATACTTTAAATCTCAACACCCTGCCTGCTGGTGGACCGAAAATGAACTTTCATATTCCATGGTAGATGTAACACACATCTTAAACTACCCATGGACTACCATGAAGCAACTCCACAACGTGTTTTACCAAGGACTAATGTCAAGGATTAGTTTTTTTCCAGCACAGGGATAAATTAATTCAACCTATATTTGAGTCATGAAGCAGCTCTGACTGGCAGAGGCAATTCCACAGTGACTCCACCAACATCCAAGCCACAGATCTATGTACAGATCACCCTGCTTCATCTCTCACACTTCAAAATTAATGCTATTTGCAAGCAAATCCCTTTCCACAAATGTGGCTGCTGGTTTGACAGGAGTTGCACTGAGACTAAGTAGAGAATTTGTCCAAGTATGAATTGCTCGCACCTCCAGAGCTGAAGTACCTTACTGTGGGTATTGCTACTTCCTATTTAGTTGTGCAAAGATATTGCCATGTTCAGGCTATTTCAAACGCTTAGGGAAATAAAATGCAGAAAGGTTTATTTTGCTAAGATATCCTGTAAGTAAAATCCATATCCTTAAGATATTGTTATGCTGGAAGATTTGCATAGGTTGACACCACAGCTATGACTGGATATGATAGGTATGTAACAGCTTAAGCATGAGTTTTGAGACCACACAGGAGGGCTTTATGTTGTGCTAGAATACACAGAGCCATAAATTCCTTAGTGAAAAATCCTGTATTTTACCTTAAGTCAGCCTGCTATAATTATCTGTAACTACCAGGCAAAAGGTCTTATGCATCAAGTGCATCTTAGATCCAAAACCAGGAAAGATAGGAAAAACCAAAACAACAAACAAACCAACCAACCACCACCAAAAAAACCCCAACAAAGAAACCCCCCAAAAAAACACCGCACAGCAACATTAGGTAGACTCTGTAACAAAATACAGTATAATACTAAAAATGAAAAAATAAAAAAGCATTGTTTTCTTTCAAAAGAACCTTATGCAATTAAAAGAGGCTAGAGATTCCCAAATTCCTAATCAAGTTTTTAAAAAACAAAAAAAAAAAAACCAAAAAAAACCAAAAAAAAAAAAAAAAAAGAGTAATTTGGATCTCAGTACGTAATTACATCATGCCTGGAACGTGCCCTGCAGGAAATCCAACCAAAATACAAGATGGCTGTAAAACATGATTTCCTTGTGGATTTCTCAATCTTTTAAGCTTGAGCTTAACACTATTCCCAAAATCTGGATAGAGGTGTGCTAACCCACCACAATATCTTATCCTTCCACAGAAGAGAGTTTCTCGCTGCAAAAGAATTGTGTTTTTCAAAGCTGTGAGGTTCAGCTGCTACTTGGCAAGAAAACCATTTATATCAGGTTAAAAAAGAAACACTAGGCATGATTATGAAGTATTATGTGAATCCAAGTCATGCCAGAAGTAAAGCTGCCCATAATAATCTATTCTGTCTCCCTTTTTTTTTTTCCCTGTACCCATCTGTCTCCACTTGTCAGATTTCTTTTTAATTAAATTAGAAAGTGTTTGAGATGTGGATTTCTTTTTTCTTCTGTGCTTGCTTATTAATCAACACAGCATTTTGTTCACCTATTACAGGGGCTCTCAGGAACTGCAAAAGCAATAATCTAATAGTTTAATGCGGTTACAAAATCTTCTCCCACACATGCATGCAGAGGCACACACACAGAGATATGTTTTTATGATCAGGCTTTGGCCAGGAGACATTATTTAACATCATAAATGTAGCAGATAAAGAATTCTTACTATTAGAGAACAAAGCTACAAACCAAATTCAAGAAAAGCATACGGTCTGGAAGCTAAACTGATGCTTGTTGTATCATAAGAAGCAGCAAACTCCCACTGGAGCTCTTCCAGGAAGCAAAACGCCATGATGGTTGAGTAATTGCTGGAACAGATTGCCATGCAGGCAATATCCCCAGAGGAAAGGAAACTGAAATAGAGGGGGGGAAGAAGACAAAAAGTAACATCAACATAAAAAGGTAAAAGAGTCATGCTGAACATGAGAATTAAAGTGTGCTTTCTGTCAAAACAAAGTGTACAGACTGCGCTGAAAGAGCAGACGGCAAAAAAATACATTGTTTGCACTGCTGTAATAGTCCTGCAGCCCCTGTAGATATAACGCTTGTTCTGAACTCATTCGGTATGCCTTAAGAGTACTGAAGATCACAATACAGCTTTTATTAAATTGCCAGATCGGTAAAAATTGAGGACATTATTTTCTCAGGCTGGCTTTAAATCATCTTAATAAGAGAAGAGATGGCCAGAAAACATCACAGGCAAAGAAGATTTTGAAAGAAAACACAGTGGCTCTCCACAAACAAAAGTAAAAACAAGCAAGCTTGTTCACAGGAAGCAAGCAGATGTATTCCTTGCTCCCCTTGAATATGACAACTTGGTATTAACAGCAAGAGATATTTATTAACTTGCACAAACCAAGATATTCAAACACTGTTACTGCTAAGTCATCTGTAACAAATAAAGATGAGTTTGTATCAGAAACAGCACAATAAAAACTCTACTCCAAAAGGGGTCCCCCTAACACTGAAGCTGTATTTATGCAGCAGTTTCCACTTACAGAGAGCCCCAAAACCTTCTAGTAATCTTAACAGGGGATTCATCTGACCAAACTGTAGGCATGTACCGAAGGATGAAATAAATCACTCTCGTCAAGGCTTCGTTAAATAAGATGGGAGTCAGGGCACCTAGTTCAGATGTCAGCACCCATAATGTAGATAGCTAAACTTCCACAGCCCCCACCGTAATTACGGATTTGTAACTATGAAAGCAGCCTGTGGAAATCCTCCCTTAAGGTTAGCCATTTGTTAGCAATAGTTCAGTATAAAACCAAAGCTCTGAAGCTGAATAATTACTCTCTGTACTTTCTCTCTTTTCTACTCTATATGTGTTTCATCCCTCTCATACAGAAGTACTTGTGGTGTCTGTTTTATCACATTTTTATTTATTTACTGTACTATGTGCTTGGGATTTATGGTTTCGATTAGCTTCGTTACAGCCTAGTTACACTGCCTATGTTCCCTAAATTCCTTTTCTCTCCAGCTCACAGCTGAGGATCAATGCCATGCCTGCGTAAAACTGGATCAACACCATGCCTGCGTAAAAATACCTTTTCCCAGTTGTCAATAATTTATAGCCTTTATGCCATGTATCTCTTTGCACTCTTCTCATTTCAGAGCCAGATGCGTAGCTACTTCTGTAGAGACTACAGAAGATTAAAAGCAGCAGAACGTGTTAGCATTAAAGGGCACAAGTTCGCTTTGAGGGAAAAGGAATTAAAATGCTAATCTCTGCTTTTCCAATTGATTCGCTGTAAGCTCACGTATCTCCTTTCTCCAATCACTACCCTAAAAGGGATACTTAGTTTTAGCTCAGAGTCACTTTAAAATTTTATTATATTTGCTAACCAGAAATGTGATCACAAGCTAAAACTCATTTTTAGAACTGAACTAAAATCAATAGTAAATGAAAATTCTCATCTCTGAATGAAACGTTAGCTTCTTAAAATAAAGACTAGCAGATCCTTCTCCAATAAATAAAAGCAAAGATTTGTAATTTCTCCATACTGGCTGTTGTCATTATGCTTCATAGAATCATAAAGGTTGGAAAAGACCTCCAAGATCATCAAGTCCAACCATCAACCCAACACCACCAGGCCTACTAAACCATGTCCCAAAGTGACTGGGCTACAGGTTTTTTGAACACCTCCAGGGACAGTGACTCCAGCACCTCTCTGTGCAGCCCGTTCCAATGCCTGACCGCTCTTTCAGTGAAGAAATCTTCCCTGATATTCAATACAAACCTTCTCTGGCACAACTTGAGGCCGCTGCCCCTCGTCCCATCGCCCCTTCCCTGGGAG
This sequence comes from Egretta garzetta, assembly GCF_000687185.1. NCBI lineage: Eukaryota > Metazoa > Chordata > Aves > Pelecaniformes > Ardeidae > Egretta > Egretta garzetta. The sequence goes on along the minus strand of NW_009258957.1, from coordinate 36,667 downwards.
CAGAGCCCGACCCCCCCGGCTCCCCCCTCCTCTCAGGCAGTTGTAGGGAGCGATGAGGGCTCCCCTCAGCCTCCTCTGCTCCAGGCTGAACACCCCCAGCCACTCCCCAGCAGCCTTGTTCTCTTCAGGCCCTCCTCAAGACAAACAATCAGCCAGAGCTTCTGGAGACTTGAACCCTGCTGGTGTTCAGAAAATTAAGTGGGCAGCACGTAGGAGGGAGTCGGGGCAGCTCTGTTGCAAGCCAGAATCAGAGCTGTAAGAGCCTGAAAGAAGGCATCAGCAAGGCTTGACAGTCACTGAAGGAACAGGTTTGAGGGTTAGACAGCACTAAGTAATTCCTAGGCACTAGGATGGTGACTTAGAAGGTATTTCTAGAAGTCCAAGATACTCTAATAGCTAATAGTGACAAGTACTGCCTGTCGAGCAGAAAGCATTTGCTACAAAACATGACAACTCAAATAAGCAATTCTTAACATACGCTTACTAAACTGAGTAGGAGCTGCGGTCAAAATACTGCTTGGAGGTTACAATTTAGATGTGCATGGTGGGACTTCAGATGGAGTTAAGCACTACAGAATATACCTAATCCTTAAAGTTCAACTAATCCCCAGGACAACCATTTCAAAAATTAAAGCCAAACACCCAAACAAACAAGAGCAGGGACTTACTGTATGCTAAGGTCACGTCCTTTTGCCGTGCCTCGACTTGGATACTGCGCCAGAATTGAGGATAACGCCTTTAATCTCTTTCTGCATTCCAGAAAGTCCTGGTTGAAATGAAAATCTGTGGAGGCTGAGAGGGGAAGTCCGTCCCTCACTCGCACCACACAGGCAAAGAAGATCATGGACATTCTCCACTGAGGTATTCATGAGGACAACCTGAGTATCAAATATTCAATTAGGTTAATGACACATGAATGGATGTGATATCTGCTAATTACAATCCAATATGCTAGCCTGAAATAAGTCAAGGTAAGAGTTTATTCACCACTGCTACTGAACAGTACTTCTCGTAACACCACTGCCGCTGAAAGGCAATCAAACGGTTCTCAGAGGTCGTGGCTGAGTCCATTTTTGCCTCTCTCAGAGAAAAAGGTGAGGCAGGGCTTTTGATGGGAATCCTCTACCTGAAAAATGTCACTATTTCCCCTCCTTCTGCTTTACCTCAAGCATCAGAAATACCGAGTAAATTTTTGAAAGGTATTTATGGAAGCTGGCAAACTCCCACTGACACACTGCATCTTTATTTGTGTTGCAAATAGTTGCATTAGTGTTCCAGTTGTCCGATTTCTAGTATAACACAAACACAAAAATAAATTTTAGGCTCCAGCCTGTCAGGCTCTTTTTACAGAATCAACTAGGACTAAATATAGAGTAAAAGTTGCACTCTCCTGACTTCTTACTCTTTAACAGGTCACAACCTCCCATGAAAAGTGATTACTGGTATTTACCTGGTACATTCAGAACACACAAGAGAGCTGTCCTTCGGACATACCATGAGTATTCAGTGCAAGATGATAGAAGAGTAATGCAGCAGCTCACAGTCTCTGAAAGATAACCATAATGAATGATTTAGAAAACTAATGACCTATATATATATATACATACAGACACACGTATTTACAATGTAAAATCTCCCATGCGGTGGGTGAACACAACCGACAAAGTATTTTGCCTAAAGGAAAACACACAACTAATTTCTTTTTCCAATACATCAATCCCTCAATGCATTCAAAGATACTACAAAATGATATGCAGAGTATTTCTGATGCCCCAATCACTGTTTTTAAGTTATCCTAGTTTTTTGTAAAAGAGCAGCTCTAAATCAGCAGGCTTTAAGTGATTATCACAAACAAGTCAAGAAAAAAGAAAAAAAAAAGGCATTTACTCTGCTTCAAACAAACTACATAAATGAACCATTAGGAAAAAAAAAAATGAAAGGAAAACAATCACACTGTGAACTCAAAATTTTGACAGAGGGACTGACTGCTTTAAAGAGCCCTGTACCAAACAATTCATTATGATGCTCAAAGTTTCTTTGAAACACATGTCTCATCATCAAGTGTTTTTCTAGTCTGAGAAGGTAAGAGAGCAAAGCCCCTTCTAGTCCAGGCACTCATAAACTCTCTTGCTTGTAGAGCTGCTCTTATGTCTAATAAGGGTTGAGTTCTTGCCATGAGCAGCACCAGGAGATCCAGGGGAATCATTTCCACTTAACTTGTAGGACCTATCCCTTTGTCAAAGGTGGCTGCAATTTGCCAGCATGCTAAAGCAGTGAACAATTGTCAGAGGAACTGATGGGAAGCAAAACTACACAAAACTTGGTTTCCTTAGAAAAGGGAATTAAAACTACAGAACATTACACAGCATTTGAAAATTGTTATTTTGAACTTTTAAAATGGAGATTAAAAGAGAATTAGATGTTAACTGTTTTTTTCGCTATCCCTCTCACTGTTCTTCTCCACTAGTCATTTCAGTTGTAAAATCAAACTAAGCTCACTGACTTCACTTCAGCATGCATCAAAAAGCATTTCAACAAACAATCAAGATCATGACATGTCAGCTTGAAACATCAGGTCAGCCTTCAATGCGTTGAGAAAAGAGACAGTGCAGAGAGCTGCTTAAACTTTAACATCCAACTGAAATGAAAACAAAAAAAGAAAATTGCCGACTCAGAAATATTAACTTTAACACAGTCAACTTTGAAGTACAGTTGCTCAGGACAGCACAGTTTTATGGTCAACAGTTGGTAAGGCTGATGAAGCACAACTCCAAAATATCCCATTTGGCAAACGCCGCAGAGGCAATACATTGAACACGCTCATTTACCTTTCCGAAACAGCCAGAAGATGACCAGAAAAATAGAAAAGCACCGAACTCAGAAACCAAAGACATTTTCTAAAATGTGTCTAGCCTATGAAATTATTCAACTCACTATGCCACTAACAGCATGAGTTTAAGATTAAAAAAATAATAATGTATATATGTATTCATCATGAGGGATAATATCACCTATCGTTAACCAACTGCACACATAAAGGTATACAACTTTCTGAGACGTACAAACCTTCATGCTTCAGCGCAAAAGGCTTTCACTAAACATCAGCTGCCCATCAGAGGGATTCTCTGTTCTCCTGGGAAAGATCTGGTATCAGTCACCATCAGGCAGACTTCCAAATTAAATGCCAGACTTCACTGGTGAAATGAGTCAATGCTCCTTCCTTGGAGAATCCACCTGCTGTAACGCACTATCAGACTATCACTGCTGTATTCATCTAACAGGCTTGATTTTTATTTTTTTATTAAATCTACCTGCCTGTGAATTTTTAGTTTCTCTGCCTAAGGAAATAAGGCTTCCACAACCAAGCTGTAAGTGCAAGTGGGATAGATACCTTATGCGCCTTTTGGTTCTGTGAAAATAGGCAAATCTGTATAAGGGAAAGGTACAACCCCAACAGAGAGAGAGGCTGATGCAGCGACTCGAACCTTAACAGAGAACAGGTGAGTAAAACCTCAGGGTGCAACAACTGGAAATGCGTTCGCTGGTTCTGCTTCTTACAGAGCTCCCATTTACATGGGCTAAAGGAATGTTTACGTAGGTAACTCCCCAAAAGAGCAAAAAGGTGGGAGATTTGAGAACAGTACCTGTAAAGACTTCTGAGAAGTTAAAAGTTTTTTGTAATTCAGGGGTTTATCTGAAACGTAGCACAGGCTTAGCTAAAAGAGGCGAGAGCCAACATCACCTCGCAGAAGAGGGCAAAACCTAAAAATAAATTCAGGCAACCGGTTCACCTGCCTTCTGTGTAACTCCTATCACCAACTGCCTACCACTCAAACCCATCCAGCCCCCTCCTTCCCTTTTCCACATTCCCCCAGCCCACCTGCAGTAAGGCTTTAGGTCTTCTTTTTCACAAGCCTCTTGTCGCTTGCACATCGGAAGGTGTTCCGCATGCCTGGCAAGTAACAGTTACTATGCCTCCTCCCTCAAAAGTTTAATTATTTGCGAGCCGATTTTGCCACGTCACCTGTACGTGAACCCGTACTATCACAACTCACTGGACCGATCAAGGTGCGCACATAACCAAATGAATCAATGATCTTAGTATTTCACATCAACCTACCCTTTCCTCCTCCTCCTCCAGCCTCTTCCTATTTGCATACGATCAGCAGCCCAAAGTATTTACAACTGGCTTTACGTGGCAGGCCTTTGAACTCAGGTCCCGAACTTTGACAATGTACTTGTGTCTTTTGATTAAGCTGGTATCAAGTCTTGCAGTATTCAGAATTAACAACATCATGTCAGCCCAGCTATTTTACTGGCACAAAGCAGGCAAAACCGTAAGAAATATCTCAGAAGAACAAGTTATAATTTCTGAATGAAATAAACCAAGGTTGTTTTTTCATTGTTTGAAGCACCTGTACATCTAACACACTAAACACTTCTGAAGTGTTAAGACTCACATAAACAGTACATATTTACCGGTCTTATACCATACAAGATTCCTCAGGGTATTCCCACAGCAGGCACCTAAAAAGTTACCTGAAGCGCAGTTCCTCCGTCCCTCGCTTCCTAAGTAGCGGCCAACTCTCTCCAGTGACTACGCAGGGATTATTAAGGCAGCCTTAATCAGACCTCCTGCACTTTACCACACTGTTACGCAAGCTCCTTCAATTAAGAAGATTAGACCCAACTCACAAGCGCCCCACTTCTCCAAATGCTAGACAAACTCCTACCTGATTGTCTGCACTTGGAGAACGATCTACTCAAAAGGCTATGAAAGCCAATGCAAACCAGTACATCATTCATGGGGGGAATTATTTTTAAAATACTGTTCTTCAAGAAATTATTTTATTTAACCATCAAAAGCAGAAGTTTCCTGCTAAAAATGGCATAACGCTAACAGGGAAGGTCTTGTTACCAGGATCTCTCTCAAGTGTTCATCTTTTCTCCCTGTGCAGAGTCACATTTCCCTTCCTCCTAGAGGTGGCACATGGGACAGTTTCAAACCCAGTAACATCCAACTATTCTGTCAAGTTCTGATCCTCCTACTGAAGGAAGAGCAGAAAGCTTTACTGAATGCTACCATAGTCCAGGAGGCTCCTGAAGCGGTCTGCAAAGTTTTTTTTTTTGACATGTGATAGCTTGAGACATGCCTGTTAACTATTGCACCTAACGCATCTTTCCTCAGGCAGGTAACCTTCAGAGGGAGTTGCAGACAGATACAGGTGGGATGCCGGAACACTAAAGAGGTTCAGGTTGACTCAATCGAACACAAAACACTTAACAGACCTGCAGCTCAAGCGCTGGTTTCAGTCTCAACCCACAAGAAGAGAAAAGGAATTGAGACATGGTTTACGAGGGAGAGTTACTACTTCTCCACAGGATCACGAGGTGGATTTTATCCTCTTCTCACATACATAAAAAAGCAAATCTGAAATGCCGTTAAATTCCTCATCTTCTAAGATTGCAGTAACTGTATCCATCTGCTTCTTCCCAACTGGCTCTCCCTCAATGCTCACAGGAGTCCTGACCAAGCCACTGGTATCACTGACCTACAGTGCAAGAGGAGCCACTCTCCAGATTTAGCAGTGAATAAAAACAATTTGAAAGCATGATGCTGTCTCAACTTTTAAAACAGGATTTATGGATATCAAGAGCCTATGGGCTCCTACAAGTCCTACAGGCTTTATTCTTATCCCCAAAGGGAGCAGAAAACGCTTCCCATCACAAATCTCCTATCTACACATATTCCTGTGAATTACCAGAAACAACACATTACACAAAACTCAAACCCCATCATTCAGCTCCCCGCTGCCTCAATGGACAGTCCTCCTAAGCCTTGCCCAAACCACGCCAAAACAACTCTGTAAGGCGCTGAAGCCCTCCCCCTACATTAACCTCTCAGACACATCAGCCACCTTATCTGCTCCCCAACATGCACCCACCGCCACCAAGGCGTACCCCGAATCCTCCTCAGAGCCCACCAGCTCATCCAGCACCCGTACCTAACGACCCTTCCCATACCGCTCCTGTTCCACCCCCCACATTACGCATGCCTAACCTCTACTCACCCCTCTTCTCCCTGACATCGAGTGTCCCCAAACCCCCCAAAGCACTCCTTCTCCTCACTCTTTAATGAGCCCAGACACCTTGAAAGCCACCCTCCTCATCAGGGCAACCCTTTCGTACAGACAAGTCTCCCCATACACCCCTCAAGCACCCAGACAGCCCCAAATCTTACTCGCATCCCCCAGGCCCCAAACCCTCCCCTTATCCCAGCTCACCTCACGACACCCCCCGCCCAACCCAAGCCCCCCTCCCTCAGAGCCCCAAGTCCTCCTCGCCCAACACCCCTCAAGCCCTTCCAAGGAACCCCCAAACCCTACATCCATACGACCGGATCCCCGCCCCAACACACACACACCGCCCCCCCTCCGGCACCCCAAACCCCACTTCCCT
>NW_009258957.1:28570-28989 GCF_000687185.1 Egretta garzetta | reverse complement strand
CAGTGACACAGGGGGACACAGTGCCCGCGCCTGGAGCCCTGTGTCCAGCTCTGGGTGCCCCCCAGGTTCAAGAAGGATGAGGAGCTCCTGGAGAGGGTCCAGAGGAGGGCTACCAAGATGACGAGGGGACTGGAGCATCTCCCCTGTGAGGAAAGGCTGAGGGAGCTGGGCTTGTTTAGCCTAAAGAACAGAAGACTGAGAGTGGATCTCATCAACACATACAAATATCTTAAGGGTGGATGTCACGAGGACAGAGCCAGGCTCTTCTCCATGGTGCTCAGGAACAGGACAAGGGGCAGTGGGCACAAACTGAAGCATAAGAGGTTTCAGTTGAACATGAGGAAGAACTTCTTTACTTTGAGGGTGACAGAGCACTGGAACAGGCTGCCCAGGGGGGTTGTGGAGTCTTCTTCTCTGGA
>NW_009258957.1:5178-27907 GCF_000687185.1 Egretta garzetta | reverse complement strand
GGGGGGCTGTGGAGTCTCCTTCTCTGGAGATCTTCAACCCCTGCCTGGACGCTGTCCTGTGCCCCCTGCTCTGGGTGAGCCTGCTTGAGCAGGGGGGTGGCACTGGGTGATCTCCGGAGGGCCCTCTCAACCCCTGCCATGCTGGGATTCTGTGACACAGCACACACGGGCTTGGACAGCGAGTGGAACATGAAGCAGCCTTACCAGGCTCTTCTGGAAGCCGTTGGTTGAAATAAAGCTGAGCTGTCTTGCCCAGTTCTTGTGCTGGTGCTTCAAGAGGAACTCTACTGCTGGGTATCCACACATGGATTTTTCTTTTTAATAAAGAGCTGCTGCAGAAGATGGACTGGGGTTCAAAGTAGTTTACCTTCTTCCTTCCCTCTGGTGGTGCCAGGCATAGGAAAAAAGGCAGGACGCTCTGCATCGGGAATGATACCTGTGCTTCATTGCAGGTGTTGTGGCAGTAACACGCTGCAAACTGCCTCTTCACAGGATGGTCACGTGAAAAAGCAGAATAGAAAGAGTAAAATAAAAAAAACCACAAACAGTTACTCAACATGGTTGCTCCGAATTCACAAATCTCGACATGAGGGACGTTACCTGAGTCTAATCAAGTTGTTGCTATTTCTGAGCAATAGCAGCGCTGCTTAGCGCCATGTGCAGTGAATAACCACCGACGTTCCGCTGTTGTTCCGACAGCTTCCACTCCTCATCAAAACCCGTCACCGCGCTGGTGCAGCTCTGCCTTGTTTCGCCGTCTGATTTCATCCCTGCTGAGGGTTGCTGCTTTGGATTCTTCCTGTCAGCAAAATGAAGTACCATGCTTTAGGGGAGAGAGATGTAATTGGGATTCTGGGGACCAGCTTAATTCCGAACACTTCTTTCCTTTCATCCATGCAGTTGTTTGCCCACTTCCCATAGTGCGGTGGATTTTGCTCTCGTTCACTTTCAAGGGAACGTGTCTCTGCTCACCAGCACCACCAAAAGAAATAGATGTGTTATCTGGTAGGCTGCTTCTTCCAGTTTTAGACCTTTGTTAGGAAGCTGGTGACCCTCCCATGTGCAAGCCCACAATGCAGCAGGTAGCACCAACTACTCAGCAGTGGCTCATCCATCCTCCTTGGGTGTGTTAGAGGGGGCTGTCCTGCCCCTGAAGCCAGCGCTCTTCCCCCTGCGAGTGATTCATTACCCCAGGACAGCCATCCTGTGAAAGCAATACAGCTTCCAGCCTTCGCTCCCCTCTTTTCCAGCTCTTCAAGATACTCGTGTGGCCAGAAGACTGAGCGGAGATATCACTTAAGCGGCGATTGAATTGCTGCTGGCCCAGGAGGGATAAGCAGACAGAAATGGTGTCAGATGGTGAGCGCTGCACAGCAGGGATCACAGAATCACAGAATCACAGAATCGTAAGGGTTGGAAGGGACCTCAGGAGATCATCTAGTCCAACCCGCCTGCTAAAGCAGGCTCACCTAGAGCATGCTACACAGGACTTCATCCAGGCGGGCTTTGAATATCTCCAGAGAAGGAGACTCCACAACCTCCCTGGGCAGCCTGTTCCAGTGCTCTGCCACCCTCAGAGTGAAGAAGTTCTTCCTCATATTCAACTGAAACCTCTCGTGTTTCAGTTTGCATCCATTGCCCCTAGTCCTGTCGCTGGACACCACTGCAAACAGACTGCTTCCGTCCTCTTGACTTCCGCCCTTAAGATATTTGTACGCGTTGATGAGATCCCCTCTCAGTCTTCTCTTCTTCAGGCTGAACAAGCCCAACTCTCTCAGCCTTTCCTCGTAGGGGAGATGCTCCAGTCCCTTTATCATCCTAGTAGCTCTCCTCTGGACTCTTTCTAGGAGTTCCTCGTCTTTCTTGAACTGGGGAGCCCAGAACTGGACACAGTACTCCAGGTGGGGTCTCACCAGGGCAGAGTAGAGGGGGAGGAGAACCTCCCTCGACCTGCTGGCCACACTCCTCTTAGTGCACCCCAGGATACCATTGGCCTTCTTGGCAACAAGGGCACATTGCTGGCTCATGGTCAGCTTATTGTCCACCAGGACTCCCAGGTCCCTCTCAGCAGAGCTGAGGGATGATGTTTGATAATGCTTATCGTGACTTAGCGACAAAAATCTTCCCGCTACCCATTTCTCCTAATGCAGTGCAAAATGGAACGTTCCTGTCCTTTAGAGACTGGAGGCTTGATCCACAAATTCCTTGTATGTTCAGAAGTGAACTCCTTATGTTACTGTAGCTTAGCAGCATCCCAGTGAATGACAGCCAGCGCTCTGCAGGGCTCCATCTCACTGACTACACCAAGTTGTAGCACAAAAATGGCTCAGAAGACTGGGAGATAGGGGTTCCTCCAGGCAACGCTTTGCAACTTATCATAGGCAGAGCCACTGCTGTTCTTTCCCACTATCTGCTGTCGGAGAAAATGAGGAGCCCAGCAAGTAAAAACACCAAAGTGCTGCCAGTCCGTCAGTAAGGCTGCACTGACCACCAGATGCTCTGCATCTTTCCAGTTGCTCCACCAGTCTGCTACCAGTCACCCAACATTGTTCCTCCTTGCAGTAGGCAGTGGATGTGGGACAAGAAGTTTGAAGGCTGAGTCCGAACAACGATAAGAAAAAAAAGGCTCAGTCTGCATCAGCAGTGATTTACCCACTGGTGTGAGGAGAAAGGAAACAAAAAGCTGGTTTTTATTTTGCCACAGCTCCAGCTGTAAGAAATGAGAACAGTGAAGCACAGAGCAAGAATACTGAACTTCCAGCGTAAACGTTACATGCAGACAGGCTTGAACCAGATAAGCTGAGATGATCTGTATCCCGCGTGAGAAGCTTTGCCAGGGAACTTGAAGCCAATCTTTGCTTCCATTTTGAAGCAGCACATCCTCAAGTCGAAGACAAAACTATAAAGTGTGCTGAGAATGAGTATTTGGGGCAAAGGAAAAAAAGCAATCCTCCACCACTAAATATCAGAGTGTTTGAAGAATCTTTCCGTGCTAACCGCTATGCTGGCAATGCATGAGAACCTCAGTGGTCGAAGAGCTGCTTTACCTACCGGCTGAGAGGTGGTGATAGCAACGGTTAGCAAAACCAAACCAGACAGAAAACCACTTACTGCTACTCAGACTATTCAATTTTTCCACTTCATGTGTGAAGTAACTTCAAGATACTTTAAAAAAAAAAAAACAAACCCTCAGCAAAATCTCCCAAACCAACCAAACCCAGGGCACAGTCTGAAATCAGAACAGCTCCCAGTTTGCCGTGTAGCCAGACCAGTTTACTGATGCTGAATGCAAGGTGATGGAAGATGGTCACGTTGATAAGAGGTGGCAATGCAGGTAAATTGAATATAATGTAAGGTTTCCTTCCATGAAGTGATGTGGAGTGGGGTTAGCATACATTAGGCATGGCACATTCAGGGTCACGCAGCCCGGCCAAGTGGATTATACAAAATCATGCAGTAGTCCCTAAATCCCCAGGAAGCTGTGGAAGTGCCAGCCAACAGGAGCAGCGCCTTGCTGTGAAAATAACTCGCTGTTATTTCACTGAATGAGTTTTTACACTTTCATCTCTTGCATTAAATGCAAATTCACTTCTTATTGCTGTGGCGTGGTGGTTAGAAGGAGGCAGGGCACTCATCCACTCATTTCCCCACGGCATTCAGACAAGCGTGATTTTTTGACTGACCTTCTGTTTGAATTATCATGCCAGCCACAAAACAAAGCACTGCTTTATTAGATTGCTTGCCTTTGGGATTTTCTTATGATTTAATGATCCTAGCCATGATTGGGAAAGAACAGAGCATGGCAAATACTGAAACTTTCACGAAGAGGTTTAAATTAAAATAGAAGAAAACACACTGACATGCAAAACCCTTGACAGCTTTCTGGATGAATACAAGTTGGCATTTGACGGTGACATTAAAAACAAAGTAGACATAATAGCTTGTTAGAGTTCAAATGTCTTCACCAATACTTTCTGAGTGAGCAAAAGTGCTGGACCCAAATCCTGGTTTTAGAAGGCCCACAATGCTGGTTCCAAGGTAAACAGTTGTGAGTTACCCAACTGATAGCAGCACACAGCTCTGCTTAGAAAGAAAGGTAGACCCTAATCTGAAAGAGAAGGTTATTACGGTCTCTAGGCCTTTCACAACCACTTATTTGTGGCATGTGGGTACACCTTGGGTGTGTATGAATAGTGGAGCTATTGTATATCTATATATACCACTGTTGTATATCGAGTCACGGAATCATTTAGGTTGGAAAAGCCCTTTAAGATCATCAAGCCCAACTATTACCCCAACCCTGCCATCCCACCACTAAACCCTGGCCCTCAGCACCGCCTCTGCCCGGCTGTTAAATCCCCCCGGGGCTGGGGACTCGACCCCTTCCCTGGGCAGCCCCTTCCAGTGCCTGACAGCCCCAAGGGGAAGGAATTTTTCCTAATGTCCAACCTCACCCTGCCCTGGCACAACTTGAGGCCATTTCCCCTCATCCTATCACCCGTTACCAGGGAAAAGAGCCCGATCCCCACCTCGCTACAACCTCCTTTCAGGTAGATATCTATCTTAGATACGCAAATAGTGAATCAAACCTTTTGCAAAACAGGGAAGTTTGTGTAAGATTTAAACCTTTTCAGCATGCTCAGTTTTACACGTGTCCACTAATCACAGCCTCAGTGACAATACATCTGAGGAGATTAGTCATTTTCTGAGCGGAGATTGGATGTCTTACCCAAGATGGTGGCTCATGATGCTCCTCTGATAGCAGCCAGCAAGGCAAGGTCACTCAAGACCCTGGTCTGTAGCCAGTGTTTCCTCTGTAGCTGCCACAGTTCTCCACCACACTGTCAGCAAGGTGACAGGCTGTCACATTAAACATTAAACATCATTAAACATTTTGCATTACCAACACATCAGCGTAAGACACTGGCTGAGCACTACATTCAGATACGTATAAACACGGAGTAAAGCCAGTCTCTGGATCACACCGGAACGCTCATTTCATTACTTCCCCAAACAAACATCCGTGATGGAGGAACATAAGAAGCAAAGTCTTCAATTTTCATTTCCTGTGAATTCAGAAAGTCGATTTGTTAACTTTAGAATAGCTTATTTAGTACTGTAGCAGGAGGTAAAGCCTTCTGTTTGCTCCGCACTATTGTAGAAGAACATGTCATCATTTGTAATCTAAATCCACGGTTTTGTGAGCATTTGATGAACACATGAAAGGTTTATTTGACTGCTCTCGCTGAACTAAATGCACCCCATCACATGCATTTAAGACCTGTAACGTTGGTTTGCATAAGCATTCTCAGGACAGAGGGTTTGTTTTAAGCATAGTATGAGAAGTGTCAATAAAATGGTTATTCAGCTTTGTCATAGTCATGTTAATGGTTTAGTGTTAATAAATAAATGAGGATATAATAAGGGCAAAGAATGGGGATACTGATTCACACCGGATGTGCAAGCAGTCCTCTGCCCTGTTTCCAAAAGTCTCCATGTGCAGATGTCAAAGAAAGAGTAAGTGATGCTTCCCGCACCAGCAACAGTCTCCAATGACTTTCATCTCAGAGAATTTCCTGAACCTGATGTAGTTGGTCTGCTTGGTAACCCTCAACAGATCTCTTCTGTCTAAAATCCTGTTTTAATTTCCCTTCTATGCCAGGTAAACTTTCTGCATCCTCAGCCTCTGGCAAGGAGTTCTACAGCTGAGCTGTCCACAGAATGAAGAACGACCTCTTCTCCCTCTGTATTTATATTGAAATATGTAAATACATGCTGACCTTCTTGCATATGTTTGGTGGGGTTGGTTTTTTTTTTTTTCTATTTATGGATTTACCCTGAGTTCCCACTTGTGTTTCTGATGTTATCGTGACTTACATACAGATTATTTCAATTGCTCCTACGTAGCCTACAACTACTTCCCAATTTAACAAGTCATTTTTATTCCCTCGGGCTTAATAATCGCCAGATAAATCCATTCTGCAGATCCAGCCCCATCTCATTTTTACATTGCTTGTGGCAAAGTGTTCCAAGTGACATACAGCGAACTTGGAAAGACATCAAATAAATAGCCATGCAATCATTATATTTTAAACCAATGTTTTAAAACGGAATGGTTCGTGGAAAATACTGACCGGGTGTAACATAGCTTGGAGTCTTACCAAGCAAGTGCAATCCGTTAGTTCTCATTGCGCGCTTCACAGCTTGTTTTGTTACTCAGAAATATCAGAGTCATCAGACAGGATCAGCTCAGTCCATTCAGAGGAACAACCTGACTTCATCAACAACCGGCTATGTCACATCAGGGGGAGGTACGAGGACGCTACATGAAAGCAGGAGCTGCACAAAGTGTCTCACCGCCGCGGTCTGCTTTCCCCTGAACAAGTCCGTACGCTCAGTGGTCCCTCTTCTTTCACTCCCCAGCCAATACTCCGAGGACAAAGGAAGCAGCTTAATCCTGGAGGCAGCTCACATTAGCTTTTAACTTTCTGCCCAGGTTCCACGTGATGTAAAAGTGACACAACTGGCTTGAAGTCTTCCCGTGCCCTGCTGTTCATTCCTGTCCTGCGCTGACATGGTGGTGTTGGTGAGGACAGCCGTGAGAAAGACCAGAGAATGGAGCAAGAAAAAAGAGGTGATGCACCTACTTCTCTGCAAAAGCTCTGTCAGTTCTCCGCCCCAGCTCAGAGCAAAGCCCCACAGGCACGGTGCAGCCAAAGGAGCGGTGGAGGAAGACGGTGAGAGGGTTTTAAGCTGGGTGGTCGTCCAGGCTTTGTTGGCAAACTCAGAGGCAACAAAATTATGGGACGTCCCAGGTCCACCAGAGCAGCAGTGGGGTGATAACACCCATGGGGTGATAGTGAGGGGTACTGGTGAGGTGGGGCTCCAGCCTTAGCCACAGCCATATAGGTTGTGATATCCCTCAAAAATGACCCAGAGCAGTGACCCATTTCAGGGTCCTTTAGCATGAGGTCATGGCATTCAGTATAGAGCATGACCCTAACCAGGGCCCTCTCTGAGATCTGGGACGTTGTTTTCATTGAACAACTAAAATCTGCTGAGTAGGTGGCCAAGATCTGTTCCATCTGGCCAGTAAACCCCATAGCCTTGCCCCAGGCCCCCATTGAGCAGTTCAGGGGTTAAGGGATGGGGACCACTGTGGCTGCAGAGAAGCCTGCAGGGCCAAGAACTGCCTCTAGGCTGGCCAGAGTCCCCTGCAGGGTTTGGAGTCCAGCCAGGAGCTGTGGAGAGGCAGCTGGAGCAGGGCTGCCCCGCAGCAGAAGGGAAGCTGAGAGCTGAGGGTGGCAGGAGCCTCCCAGAGCAGGGCCAATGAGAGTGACCAAGTCCAGCCAAGAGTCCAGCAGATGCCAGACAAGTCCGTAGCATCCAGGCAGGCCTAGGAAGCCAAGTCAGCAGGTGAGGATCAGCAAGGACAAGGCAGGACACAGCCCCTGATCATTGCAAGGGGGTTGGACTAGATGACCTCTAAAGGTGCCTTCCAACCCAAAGCATTTTATGAGTCTGTGAAACCTCGAGCATCACTCAGGCCAGGGTGCAAGCTTAAATGCAGCTCCTGAAATATGGGAAGGAATTTCCTTCCCGTATTTCACCCGCTCCTCACACACGCTCATGTCACAGCAGGCTGACCCAAGGCTACGGCTGAACCGTTATCAGAGCTTCCTCCAGCCCAGGCAGCTAAAGCACCTTCTCGAGGGGAAGGGAGGAGGTTATAGAGCTTAGTGGTGCATGCAAGTCCTTGTTGAAAGCCTCCTCTTGTTCTTTACATCCTCTTGTCATGCTATATTAACATTTAGGACCAGACATTTAGGCTAGGAGCCTCTCAAGCTGACCGGGAGTTAGTGGAGAATGCGAGGGAGCTGGTTGCAGCTTTGTGTTCCTTAACACAGAGCCTCCCTCTCTCTGTTCCCTCTCCCCCTTGGTTGTAAGTGACAGCATCTTCAGGCTTTAAAAGATGACATCTGCTTAATATTGGAGAGCTTTGCTATTTCTTGGGAGCTAACTAATGTTATGTCAGTTCTTGATCCAAAGACCCCTCGTTCTTCCTCCTCCTCAAGCGATGCCATGGTGTCTAAAAAGCATTGACAGGAGGTAGTTGAAAAGCTCAGGCATTTTTTTGGCTCACAAATAAGCTAATTAACTATATCTAAACCTGTAAATAAAGAAGGTCAGGGCTCATCCTCTGACCAGAGATGAAACGCCATTTCAGGACTCCTGTTGATAGAGCTGAGCTCTGCTCCTGTTCATCCTCCCCAGGACAGGGTGGCTCCTTCCTTCTGCTGGCCAGGATGAGCTGCTGGCCTGTGACCTTCTCAGACCATGCCTGGGTCAGTCAGCAGAAGCCAACACTGTACAAGAGCAATGTCAAGAACTGAACAGTATAGGACACCCACGAGCAAGCGTTCACGCCAGCATCTGGCCCTCTGTACTGGTTCGTACATGTCCATCTAGTCCATTGGGTAAGTACGTGCAAAATTCCATGCAGGATTTGATCCTAAAAAAATGTTTCATTTTCTCCTCTGATTCCCAACTTAAAAAGGGGGAGTTTTAATTTACCTACCATCCATGGGTTACTGACTTTTAGTTCCCCTTTAAATGACAGGTTATGGGACTCTATGGAGAAGTAACTGGAGAAAAAAATCCAATCACAAATGAGGTCAGACCGGATAATTTCCTCGTCCCTTTTAGCTCTCAGTTTCTGAGGATTTGGGTGCTGATACTTCTGCCTTTTCCCACCCTTTTTTGCCTGACTTGCGTTGCTCCATGGGTTTGGCTGTGCTGGAGGTCCAGCTTTTCCTTCTGTGCCAGGATGTAGTAATGCATTACTTCAAAGAGGGAGGCAATGACCTTGGTGTGCAGGCGTCTGGCTGTCCCCTGTGGCACTGTCAGATAGCAGATAAAGAGACTCTGTGCTTGCTGAGTGCTTTTTCGGAGCCAGAAAGAACATTTCAATTTCACAGCCTGTGTTTCCTTTGTTAACCCTTTCCCACCTGCTTCCAGGGTATTTTGCTTCTTCCCAGTCTCCAAGAAGATTCAAACTGGAGGTTCTATTTGCCTAATTGGCAGTAGGCAAACACGCAGTTTTATAATGCTCAAAGAACCTTTTCCCCCTGAGGATCTCGAGGATTAGCCCTTTAGAGAAACAACATCATCCACCACAGAAATACCCCCTGCTTGTAGCACAGCCATGCTGAATGCACAGGAATGGTGAACTGCAAATAATAATAAAAAAATAAACCATATCAAAAGTGGCCAGTTATAATTACAGGGGGAATTTAAGTCTGACAGCATCATCTAGGAACATCAGAGTTAACATCCTTTTTTATATGCCACTATCTAATAAATCAATTATTTCATTAATAAATCCTAGGAACAGGTTTAACACAGGAAGAGGGACTGTGGCACCGATGCCGATACTACCCGGCGTAGCACGTCCTGCACATCCAGCCAGAGAGCACAGTGCTGTCACTGCGCGCCCCACCTCTGCTCCGTGCCCATGCGTCCACTTTCAGTCCTGAAGGATGCCACACTTGAGATGTCATCCCTTCCTCCTGTCAAATAGCCCATGACACCAGATTCCCAGCGTTGAGAGCATGTCGGGGCATTTGGTGCATTGCCAGAGCGTGGCTTCACGGCAGTGAAGAGGCCAGATTGCAGCATGCATCAGTGAAGTGCATGTCTTCCAACACAGCTTTAGTTTACCCTGGGAATCATAGAATCACTTTGGTTGGAAAAGACCTTTGAGATCATCAAGCCCAACCTTTAACCTTACCGTGCCATCCCACCACTAAACCCTGTCCCTAAGCACCTCATCCATCCTTCTTTTAAATCCCTCCAGTGATGAGGACTCTACCACCTCCCTGGGCAGCCCATTCCAGAGCCTGACAACCCTTTCGGTGAAGAAGTTTTTCCTAATGTCTAGCCTAAACCTGCCCTGGCGCAGCTTCAAACCATTCCCCCTCGTCCTATCATCTGTTACCAGGGAGAAGAGACCAGACCCCCACCTCGCTACCCCCTCCTCTCAGGCGGTTGTAGAGGGCGATCAGGTCTCCCCTCAGCCTCCTCTGCTCCAGGCTGAACAACCCCAGTTCCCTCAGCCACTCCTCGTATGACTTGTGTTCCAGATCCCTCACCAGCTTGGTTGCTCTCCTCTGGACATGCTCCAGCCCCTCCAGGTCCTTCTGGGAGGGAGGGCCCCAACCCTGCCCCCAGCATTCAAGGGGTGGCCCCACCAGCACCCAGTACAGGGGCACGATCACTTCCCTACTCCTGCTGGTCACACTATTCCTGATACAAGCCAGGATGCCATTGGCTTTCTTGGCCACCTGGGCACCCTGCTGGCTCATGTTCAATCAGCTGTCAACCAGAAGAGAGTAATGTTACCTTCGGTCCAGGCCACGTAAACCCACCAGGGACTCTGGGTGTATTCTCCGGTTGCCATATTGCACCGAAAGGCTGTGCCACCAAACCACCTTTCCTCTCGTACCCTGCTTAGCTAGATTAAACCTGTCCCAAGCACGCCTACAGGTTTTGGGCACTCATCCATTTGCAGGCACCTACAGGCCTTCGCTGATGAGACAGAGAAAATAGCA
The DNA here is from genome assembly GCF_000687185.1 of Egretta garzetta. NCBI lineage: Eukaryota > Metazoa > Chordata > Aves > Pelecaniformes > Ardeidae > Egretta > Egretta garzetta. The sequence goes on along the minus strand of NW_009258957.1, from coordinate 17,297 downwards.
GCTTCTGAGTGTCCCTAGAGCACTGGCCTGTAAGAAGCATGTGTATATTTTGCCATGAGGGATAATGCGATGCATTTAGCGAGCTACTGCATGCTCATACATCCCCAGGCAGAGTTTATGGGGGTGGCAGGGATGAGAGGTGGAGAGACTGCCTTCCCTCCAGCAGCATCCCCTGCCAGCCCAGCCCTCGTCCCAATCTGCATGTTGCCTGCACAGCCCAATCCATTTCAGTCCCTAAAAACCTAAATCCCAGGTGGTCCTTATCAGAAAGATCCATTCTGTCAAACAGCCATTTGATTTTTTTCCTCTCCTTTCCAGTTGCATGAGAGGTGGTCTGAAAACTAGACAGTTCTTCATCCGGTATTTGGAGAGCAAAAAAAGAGCTTACATAGCTTATTTTGAGCACTGTGATCATCTTTATCAGTTTTATCATGACGTGTGAAATATATGAGGTTTTAAGGTTCAAAATTCTGGAATAGAGGGAAACCTGGGGAAATCCCATAAAGCAAAGGTAATTTCTAGATCTCACAATGGGCAAGTAGAGCAAAAATAGGAATCCTTAAAAGCATAAAACAGAAGCGCCCCAACCTTCTTTACTTTGAAAATCTTATAGACTTTAATTCAATTTTAGGATTATTTGGGGCTGGACTGAGGAGATGAGCACCTGGCGATGATGGTATCACAGACGTACGCTGGGAGTGGTGCATCAGGAGAAGGTGAGTCACCGGCCACCCAGTTAATACCTTTGCTGATGGGGAAAAGGAGCAGCCTTGCATCGAGATTACGGAGTGACCTGTCTCAGTAAAGACACGCAAAGAACGCGTGATAAATTTGCCCTAAACAACGAGATAACACAGGTTAAACCGCTCACAAACAGATGCTTCTGCAACCCAAAGTCTGAGTGTGAACAGAGAGAGCAACTTTCACATCTTGCTTCCGTATCAGTGAAGACGTCTGTGTAGTCTGAGTAAGAGGGCTGAGTGATGCCCACATCGCTTGCGCGCTGCAGATTAAATACTGGCCAAGCGGGAGGATATTTTGTGGGTATTAAGCAGGGAAGAATGTAGAAAATGACGACGCACTCACATTTATACAAATCCCAGAAGTCAAGGAGCCAGGCTCAGAAGTGGTTTCGATTTTGTTTTCTCAGTCTTCATCCAAAGAGCCCACATTTCACTGCCCTCAGCAAATGATCAGGTCGAGTCCCCATCCCTGGGGGGATTTAAAAGCCGGGCAGACGAGGTGCTTAGGGACAGGGTTTAGTGGTGGGATGGCAGGGTTAGGGGAACGGTTGGGCTTGATGATCTTAAAGGTCTTTCCCAACCTGAACAATTCTATGATTCTATGATTCTACAAAGCCCATGCTCATAGTTTGTCCTAGAGACCTGCCTTCTAGGGTAAAGCTTATCCAACCGTGGAACTACAGCACTCCTGCTATGACTAATCCGAATTTACTAACTTGTCTCAGTTTTAGAACATCGCGTATCAACAGTGCTTGTAACAGCCTATAAAACTGCAAATGAGAGGCCAAAGCAGTGGGAAAATGATTTGGAAGGTCCGATCAAGTAGGGAGAGAAGAAAATAAAAATCACCGGCCTAAGGAACAGAGAAGGGGCTGCATCGACCGCACACGTTGTTTGCTGTAAATAATGCGGTGCCTGCACACTGACTTTTGCAAGCACTGCAATTACTGTCTGGCTGCCCTAAATCTCTGCCTTTATCTCGGGAGGCTTTCTCTGCTGTGTCTGATTCCTCGCTGCTCTTCCTCTGAGCTGTTTGTTCCCCAGCGGTGTTGCTTACGTGCTCCTTCTTTTTATGGTTTTCCTCTTTGTTTCCCTGTAAGCGGGACAACAAAAAAACAGCATAGAGAGAGGGTGTGAGCTCGCTCGCGCGATGGGTCAGTGGCACTTCAGTCAAGCCAGACATCAGAAGGTGTTTTCTGGCAGCGAGTTCATCCTACAGTTGTTTGAGATGAGTCAACAGCAGAGGTTGGCTTTAGTGATGGAAAACGATTGATGTAGCGCTGTGATGCGGGGAGGGGAGGGGGAAATAGGAAGCAAATGAAGGCAGAGACACAGTTTTGTTTCAAGAAATGAATTGGTTTCACCTGAGGATTAGGGGACACCATTTATTCCCATTTATAGCGCCAGGAAAATTTGACTCGGCCGCATCTTGCCGATGTGAGAAGAGCACGCACGAGAAAACGCGGCCGTGTTTGCAAGATGTGGTCAAATCCCCTCCATTGAAGTTTTCCGACGATTCTCCTTGGCGCGTATGTTTTAACCAGGCCCGAGTGTATCCAATGCTTGAGTCAGAAATTATATCCGAAACCTTTTTCTACTGCGTGGACCTTGGTTTGGGCGGTTCTGCAGATGTTGGCCAGCAGCACTGAAGCTTAACGTTACAGAACATGAAAGAAACATTTCCTAGTGCAGCCACAATCTAAAAGCCCAGGAGTACAGGTTTACAGCTGTTTCTAGATTAGCTTATAACAAGTGGATTTACAGGGGTTTTTTTGTGGCTTTCCATTTTAAGTTGAACATTAATTAGATAATTTTGAGTTAGAGGCTTTCTTGCCTGTAAAGTCTTTTTTTTTCTATTTTCTACTCCATCCTTGACGCAGTTAAATGTTTCTTCTCCTAGAATACATGTACGTACTTCCAGGAATTCAGTGCAACCACTGGCACAGAAAGATACTGAAGCATTTTTAGGATGTACAAGTAGGATGCTAAAGGTACGGGTGGTCAGGAAATTAAGTTTTGTAGCCTTAAAGCTGCTGAATCCACCCTCAGAATCCATGAAGCTCATGTTTTTATTGATCTGGATTTATGTGTATAGGCACTGTGTGGTTATATCGCTCCTTCATTTACCCAGCTACAGTAATGCTTCCACATCTCACTGTCTGGTTAGACGCTAACTGGCAGCAGTGGCTGCACGGCTGGGTTTTTCTCTCACTCTGTTCCTTAATTCACCATTAATATTTCATCATTACTGTGACAGTAAAAAGCTTAGTTATTCTTTATTACTGTCACAAAGGCCAGGTAGTTACCCCAGATAAACACTTGACAGATATGAGCACCCAGGACTAAAACTAATAGGGCGTAGCAGAACGTAACACAACTCATTTCCCAGCTGATCCATAATCCTCCATCGGAACAGCAACATTTATTTTTGTTTGACTGACAGGTGCACACAAGTCGATGGGGATACCTTCATCAAGCTGTTGGTAGAGCATCTCTCACCTAGGTGACACCTCTGGTTCGGGTGCAGCCTGGTTAACCTGCCTGATGGACCCGGAGGTGAAGGTTTGGGAAATTCCTGAGCCTCCAGCTGTCAAAAGCGGTGCTCCTGCTCTCTCCTCCTTCACTCCCAGCTTGTTAGATCAGCAAAAAAAAATATCTGTTTGGAGCAGGTTTTATGTTTGTGGGTTTCTTTCTTTCTTTCTTTTTTTTGGTTGGGGCAGTTTTCTGCTGGTTTAGGTTGTTTATTCAGAGTCAGATAAATGCCACAGGTAGAGCAGGAGAAGCTTTGGGAGGCTGGGACTGCGAAAGGCAGAGTCCATAGATGGGCTCACTCGTTTGAGGAAACCTTACTGTGAGATGAGAGTTCAGTTCCGCTCATGGGTGAAGTCCGGATTTATGTGCAGAACCTCATGAGGTTCAACAAGGTCCTGCACCTGGGTCGGGGTAACCCCCAGTATTAGTACAGGCTGGGGGATGAAAGGATGGAGAGCAGCCCTGCCGAGAGGGACTAGAGGGACTTGCCCTCTGCTCTGCTCTGGTGAGGCCTCACCTAGAGTACTGTGACCAGCTCTGGAGCCCTCAGCACAAGAAGGACATGGAAGTGTTGGAGCGGGTCCAGAGGAGGGCCACAAAAATGATCCAAGGGCTGGAGCCCCTCTGCTATGAGGACAAGCTGAGGGAGTTGGGGTTGTTCAGCCTGGAGAGGAGAAGGCTGCGGGGAGACCTGATTATGGCCTTTCAGTACCTAAAGGGGGCCTGTAGGAAAGATGGGGAAAATCTTTTTAGTAGGGCCAGCTGTGACAAGACAAGGGGTAATGGTTTTAAACTAAACCAGGGTAGGTTTAGACTGGATCTAAGGAAGAAATTTTTTACAATGAGGGTGGTGAAACACTGGAACAGGTTGCCCAGAGAGGTGGTGGAGGCCCCATCCCTGGGACCATTCCAGGCCAGGTTGGACAGGGCTGTGAGCAACCTGATCTAGTTAGCGGTGTCCCTGCTCCTGCAGGGGGGTTGGACTAGATGACCTCTAGGGGTCCCTTCCAACCCAAAACATTCTATGATTCTATGATTCTATGAACTTGAAGGCTTCGTTTTGGAAATCTCTGCGTGGCCGGTCCTCACTTCTTGCACTGGGAGGGAAGTTTTGTTGCGGACTGTAAGGGGAGCAGGACTGGAGGCTAGCAGCTCCTGGACTCGAAGCGTTCTCCTATTTCTCTTGGTCTTCATTGCAAAACTGCCCTTGCCCCTGTATTTTAAACCGATCGAACTGAAAGATGCTGCAATTACCGTCTTTATATCAGAGAGGTTCAATGTTACAAGCGCAGTTACAGTATATTTTAAATCCCAAGCAATTACCATTTGTTTATAGCAACAACTGCAATCCATTAAACGAATATGCCGGCACAATTGATGGTGTGGCTGCAATTATTTGCATGCCGCTAAACTAGAACAAATGTCTGCATTTCGAGTGGGAGCAAGAGTAAACAGCAAGCCACTTTATTTATATTTTGGGGACCTCGAATTTAGACTCTCAAGTAAATAACAAACCATTTTATTTATACGTTTACATTCACATTTTACTTTAAGCTCCTGCCTTATCGTAAGACAAATTCTTCCTATGCGGAGGCATAAACAAGATTCTCACTAGATCACGCTGGCAGTTTTATATATCGCTGTCCACCAAGATCTTTTAGTATCAAATTAAGTGAGGCCAAAGCTTCTGAACTCCCAGCACAAGTATTTTGTGGTTGCTGCAGAAAAGAGAAATTGTCATTCCCAAATGGATCGATGCAGTATCCTGTCTCTGACAGTGGTCAGCGTTGAATCTTGCAGAAGACAATATAAATCCTCCCCTTCCAACCTTCTCTGCCCGTAAGTGCCCACAGTGCACTTAATTGTTCAATCCAGAAAAATAATATCTTCCCGACCTTAGCTGATGATAATTGCATATAGCTTTATTTATATCGGCGTTAACATTTATCTTGATGGTTATTACTAATGCTCTTACCAGGAGGCACTGCATGTTTTATTAATATTCTTCTCTAAACAGACTGTGCCAGTCTTGGGCCTCTCGCAATCCTTCATTCCCCAGCAAGTTCCTCCTATAGAAACCTCCTGTTTCTTTGCGTGAATCCATCCCTCTCCCTCATCCCAAAGATTCTGCCCATATCCAGCAGCCAGAATCCCCCTGTTTCCTCTTTTGCTACCAGGATTCTCTGTTTTTCCCCCGGTTCCAGAGGCAGGTAACTGTTCCCTTTGGCCTGCTGAGAACTACCCGCCTCGCTGCAGCCATGGCTCTGCCAAACACTCGGCTTTTTTCCTCATCGGCACTGTTCTTGCTATTATCATCCCTCTGCTTTGGAGCCTCGGCTGCAGATTCACAGATTTAACACCAGAACAAAGTGCTGTATCAATTAGTCTGACTGCCTAGATCGCAGGGACCGCTGACAGGAGGTTGTAGTGAGGTGGGGGTCGGTCTCTTCTTCCAGGGAACGGGAGATGGGACGAGGGGAAACGGCCTCAAGTTGCACCAGGGGAGGTTTAGGCTGGACATCAGGAAAAATTCCTTCCCCGAAAGGGTTGTCAAGCACTGGAAGGGGCTGCCCAGGGAAGTGGTCAAGTCCCCATCCCTGGGGGTATTTAAAAGCCAGGCAGCCGAGGTGCTCAGGGACAGGGTTTGGGGGTGGGATGGCAGGGTTAGCTTAAAGGTTGGGCTTGATGATCTTAAAGGTCTTTTCCAACCTAAACAATTCTGTGATTCTACGATTTCACCCAGTTACCTTTGCACTGTGTCTTGAATTCTTTGTTTTTAAGGCACCGCCAGCTGTCTGGAGTTAGATGTACCTTAGATGGCTTTCCGCGGGGTCAGCTTGGCTTCAATATGATTTACTGGTTCAGGAACGGGAGTGCATGCAGATGGAGCTGTACCTCTTCTGGGGCCAGTTTGGGTCTAGGAGTGATGCAGTTGCCTTGAAAGGGTGCTGAGCCTGGGCTAGTAAAACCCCTGCTAGAGCTCAGCTGGTTTTGCCTGGAACCAGGTCAAGCATCTCCATGCCACGTGTCATGCTCCTGGAAACGGTAACTTTGGGAGGGCAGAGACAAGGTGTCCCACCAGCGCTACGTGAAGTCATTCCTGGCTCAGCACAGCAAGTTGTCCCCAATGAATCTCGATGGGTGGTGGACTGGTCTGCAGAGCTACTTCGGTGTCTCTGCTCCACGGTCCCCAACGCAGACACTGCCCTGAACCTCTGCCACCTGCATACATTTCAATCGCAGCTGAATTAAACCTTCCTGCAACCATGGTGCAGAAACGTCCAATCTGTCTGAACTAAAACCAACAAGCTCTGAAGTACCTGAGCTGACTCAGTTTCAAGCATCTTGGGCTGCGTAACGGAGTGTTCTCAGGTGGTGCTTAGTGAGAACATTGAGCTGGGGTTTATCCATCTTTAATGCAAAGGTAAAAAGATAAAATAGACTTTAAAGAAAAAAAAAAGAAAGGGAAAAAAAAAAAACTAAGGGAAAGGAATCATTGTGCCATTTTCCCCTCAGAAAGCTATTAATTAAATATTAGTTTGAATCAGAGTGATCCTGGGGATATTACATTTCATACCAAGCTTCTCACGGGGTCGGTTAGCTGCCTTCAGCAATATGTATGATTTTTTTCCTTTTTTTCCCACTTGCTCAGTACCGTTTTTTATTCCTAATCCCCACCTCAGTGTCACTTCTGAAGAAGTGTAGGCTTTTAGGCAAAATTGCCTTATTTCTTTTACTGACATAAGACCGATATCGGCTGTCAAAGTACCTACCGAAAGACCTTTGTTGTCATCCATTCCAAGAGCTCATAATTTAATACAAGAGACAACAGGGAGGTTGGGAGAACACGGTAACACAAACAGTCTGATTTTATTGTGAGGGTAAAAACTCACTCGTGTTGCTGTTACGTAGCGTGGCCTGCTCATTGGTTTCCACGCAAGATTTCACATGCAAAACCAGCCATCATCTCATTAACGATGAGTTAATGCCGCTTTCCGGTGGCACCAAGTTTCACCGGTTAATTACATGCTGTGTAACAGAACCTCTTTTTTTTTTTTTTCTTGACCTAATTTAAGTATTATTGAATGGGTAAATCAAGTCTGATATGAAGTAGGCTTCACCCTTTGGATAAAGAATAGTTTTGATTACTAGCAAGGCTTCATTTTCTTTCAATAGCCTGGAGTTATAACCCCCTGAAGTAAATGGAAAAAAAAAAAATTGAATTGCATTGGGGTTTGGATCAGGCCAAATGTCATCCTGAGACCTACACAGTACACCAACCCACACGCCAGACATGTGGCATTTACTGCTTAAGGAAATATAAAATCATCAACCTCTTTCTCTACAAGCAGTGAAAGAAGAGCAAAATGGAGATATTTTTGTAAAATTATTTGGGGAGAACTCAGATACTAATGAAGGGGAGCAAATAAGCAGCTAGGTAGATTGTGGCGGTAGGAATCAGTCTGGAGCAGCTGGGAGGATTAAGCAGAAAATGACATTAAATGATGTTCCGGCTTCTGAACTCACTCATATTCAGGTTTCTGGACAGCATTTGCTTTTGAACATTTTCTGGATGAGATGCTGGCCCTGTCAAGGTTTATGCTATATCAGCCAGAGAGACTGAAGCTGTGTGTTTATCCAGGGAGAGCCCAGGCAGCCGGAGGAAGAGACCTCCAGTCTCTCAAACCTGACCTGCCTCTCCCCAACTGGTGGACTTTATTTCCAGTCTCAGCAAGCGGCTGGTAATAACCTGCATACACCATGTTCATCTAAAGTCCCATGTCCTAGTTCACAGGACATACAGGCGTCGGGGCCCAAAGAAGCTGTACGTACAGGAATACACCCTGCCCCATTAAGCAATTTACCACATAATGGATTGATGGTTTGCTTATTTTTTATCACGCTGGGGCAGTCATTAACAAATTCCACTTACTGCCTGGATAGCAGATGGCTCCACCTGCTCATGCCAGGGATGGAAACACCCCTGAAGGTTTCATAGAATCATAGAATAGTTCAGGTTGGGAAAGCCCTTTAAGATCATCAAGCCCAACCGTTCCCCTAACTCTGCCATCCCACCCCCAAACCCTGTCCCTAAGCACCTCGGCTGCCCGGCTGTTAAATCCCCCCAGGGGTGGGAACTTGACCCCTTCCCTGGGCAGCCCCTTCCAAGTGCTTGACAACTCTTTTGGGGAAGGAATTGTTCCTGATGTCCAGCCTAACCCTGCCCTGGTGCAACTTGAGGCCATTTCCTCTGGTCCTAGGATTAGGGCAGGATGGGGGAAAGCTCAGGAATCCTTCAGGAAATGGGTTAACAGTTCAGGTATTAATTGGGTTATGGAAATCCCTGGGGAAAGGGAAGTGAGAATGGAGAGAGCTGCAGGGAGTGTTTGGACTTGGGAGGTTATAAATATCCCCACAACCCGTCCGAGGATACCTGTGTCCCCACGTCAATGCTCCTTTTCAGCACAAGCAAGTCCTGTGACAGGTTTGCTTGAGACATGAAGTTCAGCTATGGGGCAGCTGTGTAAGCATCCTAGAGGTTTGTTGGGGAGGAAAAGGGGGAGATTTATTGGAGCTGGCTCAGCATATGGGTGGCTGTAATCTGGTTTTCTTTTACTGCCATGCCTCTGTCTCCACGAAGTTATTAATGACACTGTTAGTACGTTAGTAATAGTAAACATAACCTTTCTTTACCTTCACCTAATGTTCACGTTCAGTGGAAGAGCGATTTCAAAAGCTCTGGCGTTCCATTTCTACGGGCAGACTTGCTGGACCGCTGGCGCGCTGGCCGCTGGGGCAGCCGAAGTGTGACGGCTGTTTCTCACGTCACCTTCGCAGGCTCCCTGCGTTGCTGCTAACGCACGGCGCCAAACGGGAAAGCTGCCATCGAAGGCAGGAGCGGGCAATAGTCTACCTGCAAATCTCCTGCTGCGCCTGGAACCTTCTCCTCTCTATGTCCTTTAGTTCCCAGTTTACTCAGTCCTGTCAAAATCAGAACCGTTAAATGCTTCCAAGGGTCTACAGAAGTCTGGAGTTTTACTGGGTTTGGTAAGGTGGACAGGAGCTTCTTGCCAGCCATGCACAGATCTTCAACACGTCGGTGGTCAATGGGTGGAAAAATGTCCGACGTTACTGCCGCGGTGGGGATTTTGATCGGCAGCCTAGAGCTGACAGATTTTACTGTTTATCACTTACCCCGACGCTATTTACTTCCCTTTAACACGTTAAACTCTGCACTCAAATGCCGACATGGGTATTTTTTTAATTAAGCACCTTTTCGCTGTTTAAGTTTGCTTAACAGATAACCATCTGTTAACTCCTTATTTGCTCAAGTGAGGCTGTTCATAATTACAGCCCTTTTTTCAGTTATTCTGGCCTGCAATATTTATACTTCAGAAAAAACACCAAAGAAATGGGTTTGCCTGACTGAATGATCGAAGGAAAACACTTCAGGTGCTCGTCTGTTCTCCAGAAACTCCAGATTTTTAAATTTAACTGTAGAATCTTCTGGCTCTTTTTTTCCACCGTCTCTCCATGTTCGAAACTTCAGTGACCCTCGTGAGCAGCTCTGAGTCACTTCGTCTCCTGGTGTCAACACTTCGCATCCGTTCGCACCAGCTGAGAATCTGCGCAGAGCGGCCGCAGAGCGAGATCTCGAATAAGCAGCCGCGAATTCGCCCCACAGAAGTATTTTCAGCACCGCCCTCCCCGACCGAAATGTCCCAGATAACGAAAAGCGATGTTGAAAATTCCGTCTCCTCCTTATCTAACTGATGTGCGTGCGAAATCGCACGTTAGGGAAGAAAACATTCAGCACCCGAGGAGCAGACGGGAAGGGGGGGGTTGCAAACACTAGGCCCTGTATAGTGCTGCCGTTGACAAATAAAATGTAGCTGCGACGACAACGTTTAAAATAGCATGAGAAAGAATGGACCGCCGACTTGTTGCTCATAAAAAAAGCTCGGTTTTGATTTCAGACTCAGGTTCTATGTATGGAATTTGTAAAGAAGAAAAAAAAAATAAGGAAAAGCCTCTGTAAATACCTAAACAAAAGCTGGTTAGTTCAAGCTTTCATGGCCACGCGTAGACTAATTATTAGGGCAAACAAAGACACTTTGGAAAATAAAGACTGTGTCCTAATTTAAGCGGTTTTACCCTGATGCGCGCGTAGGTTGCCTCACTGTTCAGCAGCGGCTTTTGCACCCTCCTGCTTTTCAAGCTCCCGTAGCCGAGCACGCTCTGTCTCAGAAGAGAACGCAGCTTTTAGCCAAGATTTGTCAACGTGAATTCTTGGGCATCAAATGTACCGCTAAGAAACCTCTGAAGCTGATTTGAGGCAGAATCAAGCCGGGTCCGCTGACCTTGGTGCATGCAGAAGTTGTCGATAGGATTGGAACATAGCCGGGAAAATTTTAGCCTATAAAAGGGAGGTGTTTCACAAATTTATGGCTTATCAAAAACTGGTATTATACAGAAGCAATTATTCATAACTATGCTGCTTCGCCACGCAGACCTTAATCCCCCTCAAGCAGCCTACACCCACGGTCCCTGCAATCAATGGGGACTTTGTCACTGGTTTCAATGGGCACAGGATGTTACCAGAGCAGCATCTGCAGCAGCTCCCACGTAGGAACACTGGGAAAAATCTTAGTTTTTAACTAAATGTTTCATGTTTCAAAGGACTGGCCTCAGATGTGTTTAGGAAACTTTTTTGGGGGGGGCGGGGGGGGAGCTGGGGATGTCTGTCTTCCACCAAGCTGCATATTTATCAGTTCTAGTCCTGAAGATGATCTTAAGAGCTCATCTGCCAGGGGATCAGAATTTCTTTCTAATTTACTTCTTTATTAAAATGATCAGGGCTTGAAATTAACTTTTTTTTTTTTTCCCATGGCTCACAATCTTTGCTACCTGCATGAAGAGCAAGTAGCACATTTCCGTGTCTCTTTTGAGTCTTTTGGTTACTTCTTTGCTCGTCTGCCTTTAGCAAGTTCGTGTTCTGAAAACAGGAAAGCAAGAGACTGCAAGTAAAAGAGAATTAAGGATTTATTTCAGCTCAGGAGAAAAAAACAAAAAACAACAAACCGAAACCCCATAAGACCACAAACTTATGGTATTTATTGTTTCGGAAGATTAAGGAAATCAAGGAGATGTGTTTTCAAATTGTAATTTTGGAAAAGAAGTCCTTTGGAGCTACTGTAACTCACTGAATTTCTCATGGCTTTGTCTCTCGGCTCACCGTTTTAAAGTGAGGCAAATAATACCCTTCTAATTTATAAGAGCATTTCACAGCTAAATAATTCAGGACCAGACTGTGCTGCATTTTTTTCAGGTTGTGTGATAGTTTACCATGCAAATATCCCCAAAGGACCAGCAAACCTGTGTGACAACTCCAAAGACAGGCTTCCTCAGGGACAATCCTGTGTCATTAGAAATAATAAAGAATGACAGAATCTGGCTGTTAAAACTTCGTCAGATGCTCAAATACTGTAGTGACAGCAGCCATTAAAGCTACAGATAAATTGCATCTAAAACAATCCCACTTTGCCGCATTCCTAACTTCTAAAACGTCCTTTGATTTCAGCAGTGCTACTATTTATTCTCAGCACATTTTTTTTTTTTTTTTTAATCTAAGACCTCTGGATTTCTCCTCAGACAAGGACGTAACTGCAGGTGCTGCTGCCAGGTAAAATTACTGCAGTGAGTCCTGGTTTGTACAACTTGTGGAAGGCATTCGGAAACGGTTTGCTTCTCGGGTGGCGAGGACAGAGTAAGCGTGTCCTCGCTGCTTAGAGAGCGACAAAACTTCTTTCTGGAAGTAATAAAAGACATTTTTTTGGCACCAAG
>NW_009258957.1:4768-5162 GCF_000687185.1 Egretta garzetta | reverse complement strand
GTGGTGGCTACGTAAGGGCTGTAGGGGTGGCACGGCGTACACAGGGTGTACACCATGCTAGAGGTGCTGCCTTCTCAGAAAACCCATCTCTGTAAGGGTGAGAACAAAGTGACTGGTACAGGAGTAATTACATCAATGAAAAGAATATGAGAGGCTACTCGAAAAGGTGCTTTAAGCTGCTGGACGTCCTCAGTATGAAGTAACTTGGCCTGAAGGATGCAGTAGGCTGGGGATTTATAGGTTCAATACTCATTCCTGAACGGTTTGACACTTCAGCGATTACTGTTTCCACACTCTGGGATGGCCCAACACCCCAAACCCAGAAAAAAAAAAAACTGGTGGCCTGCTGCAATCATTGGTCACAACAACCCCATACTTGGTCACAACAACCCCA
>NW_009258957.1:3764-4270 GCF_000687185.1 Egretta garzetta | reverse complement strand
CTTTGGTTTAAATTTTCGCGGCCTCCTAAGCCACGGCGGGGTGAGTTCACGCAAGGCGGAGGCTCCGCAAGGGACGGGATCATCCCCGGCTGACCCCTGGCGCGGCCTTGTTTTCGTGGCGAGGCAGAAGCGGAGCCCTGGCGAACGCACTGCGGCGAACGTCTTCCCGGACAGAATCTTCCGAGGTTTATATGTGCTGGCAGAAATATTTTCCCTTCGGAGGGAGACATCTCCGCAAAACCGCTCTGGCTTCTCAGATTCAAGGGGTGAAGCACCTCGGGGCGGGGGCCTCTCAGCTCCACGTCCCCGCAGGGGCACGACGGCTGGGGGTCAGGGCGGTGAGGGGGGATCCCCACTACGGGGGCTCAGGGTCTGATTTACTCCGTAAAGCCCCGTCCTCCTCCCCGTGCCGCGGCGGGGGGGACCGGTACGGGGATGGGGGAGGTTCGTCCTTCGTCCCGCCGCGCCCCGGAGGGCGCGGAGCTCCCAGCCCTGAGGCGAGGCGC
>NW_009258957.1:0-3336 GCF_000687185.1 Egretta garzetta | reverse complement strand
AGGGCGCTTCTTCTTTGTGTCCAGGTGGCGAGGGGCTGCCGCGGCCATGGGGGTGCAGGACCGGCCCCAGTGCTTCTTCGAGATAGAAATCAACCGGGAACCAGGTAAGGCTTGCGTCTCCGACACAAACATTCCTCTCAAGTGCTCTGTATGTTTTGGTTTTATTTTTTTTTACCGCGCTTTTGCCTTAATAATTGACTCGAGCCGCTAGCAATGAGTTTGGCCATTGATGGGTTATCCCTGAGTTAGTTTTTACTAACTTTTCCTGTTTACTGGGGTGCTGGATGCTTTTTATTCTCCTTTGAAACTGATTTTTATTTGCATGCATAGGTTCGGCAAGGCTATCTGAAGATAAAAAAATCTCCTGTATTAGAAGTGCTCTCTGGTTATGTACTGCACATTTACAGTCGTATGAACTATGGAAAATTGGGGCAAGTTGTGAGGAAACTGGAGAGGTACTCCTGGAAGTATTTTTAATCATGCAGTAATTAAAATTGGAAAGGGACCTGAGGAGATTATCTGGTCTAAACCTTTCTTCCTCCTCCTCAGATTGACTCTTCTGAATGTAAATGAAGAATTGACCAGGTGGCCTGTTTTAAAAATGATAATAATAAAAAAATAATCTGTCTCTTGACTCACATTTTCCTTATGGGAAGTGTAATTGCCTGTAAGTGGTAGACTCTTGAGTTTTAATCCTGGAATAGCTACCTGATTCCCTCTTCTGTTTTCCTCTCTCTGTAAAAATGGTTGTACAGATTTAGTTACCCATCTTTCAGAACGTGAATTAATCGATGCGTATGAGTTGTCTCGCGTATACTGGGTGCTTTATATCACTACTATTTGTCTCTCAGAAAAATGAATAAATGTGATGGCTTCATTATGCTTTCGCTTTCATTTTCTGCTTCAGTGTTTCTCTGAAAGCCTTTGAAATAAGAGTTTATATCTCTGCGTTTTCAAATTCCAGTTGCATTCAAATGTAACTGTAACCCATTTGGCTTGTTTTTTATTTTCACCAAAACTTGAAAGATTCAATTCCTTCAGACTCAGCACCTTCAGTGACCGGATAGGGCATATCTATAACTCTGTTGCTATTGTAACTCCTATTTGAGTTATTAACAGTGCCTTTTCCAAACACTTTTTTCGAAGAGACAAGTGTTAACATAAATGGGGCTTTAACACTTTCTGTTGCTTTAAATTCAGGTTTGCTATGGAATGAGACTACTAAAAATATTTTAGGTTGGGTAGGTTTCCAGTTTAGGAACGGTAGTTTGGTGAGACTGATTTATAGCAAAGACAATTTATTCTTCATCTCACTTGCTTTTGGTCTTTGTTAGGGTTTTTTTGTTTTGACTCTTCATCTGAAGAATCTCTCCCTGCGCTTGTTTTTTCTGCTCTTTTTTAATTTGTGGGCTCCTGCTCCCATTTCATAATCCCTCTTGCTGCCTGCCTTGTCCCCTCCTCAGCCTTGTGCTGTGCATCACGAGTGAAAGTGGATTACCTTGTTTTCCCTCATATCTGCTTGGGTTTGATGACTGATAGTGGTGTCAGAGAGGAATTGCAGCATTAGTGTTCTTGGTGGTGCAGAGCTTTCGTTACCTGGAGCAGACACAGGGGCTTTGGCTCGGTTCGTGGCTGGCTGTATTTATTTTCTCTTTAAAGTAACGGGAATCTCGCAGCTGTATATCAAATTTGGAGCCCTGCTGGTTTTATTGCACCTGACTAATGACTTGTATCTTTGCAGGAAAATGTGCCAATTTGTAAAATATTGGTATCGGGACTTGTGCGTAATCTGGTTATACCACTTTATGCTGGTGTCTGTTTATTAATTCACAGTGCAGCTGTGTCTTGGGATTTAAGGCTATATTTAAAAAACCCTAAACGTTGCTCTTGTAACTGTAAGATGACCTTCAAAAGCTGAATCAAGTGTGAATGATAAAGCAGTGCTTCCAGATGACATGAAGCACTAACTCCGAGAGATGTACTCTCCTGCTGATACTAGCGAGGTATTAATTTTAACTTTTAAGCTGCCAGCAGATTTCCAAATTAACATTTTGCTTATTTTGACTTTAACACAGTAAGCCAGTCTGCTTGTTCATTTTTATTAGATGTAGGGAGAAAGAACTGGGGAAAAGAAAAAGCCTGCGGTTTTTTTGCTAGCCAAGAAATAAGACATTGCCCTTGCCCTGTCTAAACTGGAAAGCTGAACTAACATCTCTCCACGAAATGCAGAGAATAAGAGGACATGCCTCTCGCAGTACTGCAGGCATCTCTTTTGCCTGCAGAATACAAAACTGTGTCATTTTTAACAGCATAGGTTGCTTGGAGTCCAAAAACATTCCCCCGCGCAGCTGCCAACTCTTAGCTTTCCCCTTACAGACCTCGCTTACCCGATGATACCTGTAGCGATTAAAAAACAAGAGCAGTGCACAGGCTAGATGAGAAGGAGCAGCAAAAGCTGGTGTGTGTGTGTGCATATGTGAGAGGGGAGGGGACTGCAGAGCTTGAATTAGTTTCAGTCTTTAACTAGAGACCCCTTAGAAAATACAGGATTGAATAGTGTAACTTTGGTTGTGCTTTCAGAAGCTTTATTACAGCTTTTGTGTCCGTATTTTAAATTCTGGCTACAGAATCTTGGAATAAAATTTGGCGCCTGTTTGTCTGAGCCTCTTGCAGCGGGGGCAAACTTTGTAGGCTTTGTGTCAGTGTTTTTTAAGTCTAAATTTAGGCTGTTTTTAATAAGTTACCTGTTAAGCATTTTTTTTTAATGAATGCACATTGTGGTTCATAATTTTTAAAGATCAAATGGAGAATAAAAGAGGAATAAGCGTTTATTTTGATACTAGCAGAAACAGCACCTCTCCCTTCTTTTGGATCCCCACTACTAATGGATTTGGACGCATACAGCATACGCATAGGAGTAAACTACTTACAGTATTCCAAGAACTTTGGGATGGCAGCAGATGTCTATTTAAATAATTCTGTCTTTACTCTGTGATGCCAAATGTGCGTGGAGCTTCAGTCTTTCGGGTACCGTGATAATTAGAACAGATGTCTGACTAGGTTGTCACATACATAGGCTGGAGCAGTTCATGTGGCCATCCAAGATTTTGTATGTTATTTTATATGTTCTATTTATTCAGTTTTGCTTTGTTTCATTTTCACAGAAGAATTTTCCTTCTTACCTTTTTTTTTTTAACTTTTTTTTCTCCTGTCTTCTGTTATTGTTTGACCCCTTGCTCACTTTTTCTTTCCACTTCAGTTTCTTTCCTTCCTGGGGTATGCCCCTTCCCTTATTAGTCAGTCTGTTCTTTCATAACTTCTCTCCTTCTAGTCACT
>NW_009258956.1:332039-332576 GCF_000687185.1 Egretta garzetta | reverse complement strand
GGGGCGGGGGAAAGAGGAGAAAAAGGACGCGGTGTTAGGAACGGGGTCAGCATCCGCAGATCTCCACCACCCGACCGCGGGTCGGACGAGCCGGGCGAACCCAAGCGCGTCCGAGGGGCTCCCGAGCACCTGCACAACGCCTCGGCCTTTATTTCTTCCTTGAGAGGAAAAGCGCTGCCTGGGGTGAACTGTACATACAAAGATAATTTTAATTAATTTATTTATTTCTTTACACATAACTGAAAGTGATGTTACAGTACATAAGTTATTTACAACTGTGCAGTAATGTGTTGCAAAATAAATTATCTAGAAGGCAGCAAAAGTACATTGTTAATGTATATAAAAACTGTACAGCATTTATGGGATACAATTTTTCTTTATATGAGTATTGGCTCTGTAGTGTTTTCAAGTTATGTTCTCAGAAAGAGAAACGAAATGCCCAAGATTAAAGGAAAAAAATATATAAACCACATGGATTTTACTCCATTAAAAACACAGTTGGCAAAGTCCTTTCTCTGCGTCACCATCTCCCCGCCC
>NW_009258956.1:331236-331713 GCF_000687185.1 Egretta garzetta | reverse complement strand
CCTCCCTGCCGCAGCAGCCGGTTGGAAAGGAGATGCGCCCCGGCCCGCTGCCCGGCGGAGCTGCCGTCAGTCCGGGAGCGAGGGACGCGTTGTGAAGAAAGTGCAATTATTTTTCTTATTGTTTTGTTTTCTGCCGATAGCTGCTTCCTCCTCCTCTGACCAGGGATTCATCAGCAAGCGGTAAGGGTGAATGTGAGCTCGACCGCCCGACCTCGGAGGGCTCCCGTCCTTGCCAGTTTTCAGTGATGTCTCCTGGTTTTGAACTGTCATGCCGGCAAGAGCACAAAGTCATCGTTCACGTCGACCATTGGCACATAGAACGAGGGCACTCGTTCACGGCAGAGGGATTTGTGCCCTGCGGGGTCCAGCTCCTGCACCTTCAGCTGCCACTCCATCCTCTGCACCGCGTTCAAGGCGGCAGCTTCGTGTTGCTGTCGCATGAGCAGGCATGTCTGGGTCGGGCGGGGGGGGGGGGAA
>NW_009258956.1:328782-330539 GCF_000687185.1 Egretta garzetta | reverse complement strand
CTGGAAACGCCAAAAAGCCAGCTCCCAGGCTACAGCCCCAGCCGGGACCCCTCCCGGGAAAACCCTCCCCGAGGAGGCAGAGCAGCAGGAGCCCGGAGCATCCTCTCACCTTCATCCGATCGTACTTGTCGTCCACGTCTTGCAACCAGGAGATGAACTGTCGTGCGTTGAAGCGGTCTCTGACCGATTTGTTTTCGTCTCCCTAAAGCAAAAGACAGCAAAAGGGAATTAGGCGGTAGAGTTTTTTTTTACTTAAAGCCACGGCAGGTCTCACAGGCCGTATTCAAACCCCTCTGGGGGCACTGGCTCGTCAGACACACGAAGGGTGCCCGCAGGGAGGGAGAACAGAGCACGCTGCTCCCCGCTGCTCTCGCAGCCCTTCGCCAGGGCCTTCAGCCTCGGGTAAGAGATGCACACACGCACGTGTGCACGCGCTCCCCGTTTTTGTTTGCTTTGCAGAGAACCTGTCGGTGCCGGCCCATCACAGCACCCACACCTCTCCGCCTCCTTCAATTCACGCCCAGGATCGCGACGCCCTCGCTGTAGAAGCACAGACGCTCGGCTGGGAAGCGCCGAGGGATAAACCAAGGCTCCTGGATCAATACTCCAGGTCGCTAATGAATTCCAGGATCCCGTCCCTGCACAGGATCCCTCCTGCAATGCAGCAGCGCGCTCCCCCGAGCAGCCGGGCTGGCGGCAGCGGCGGAGGACGGGCTGCAGAGGGTGCTGGTGGGATGGCTCAGGACCACCGCTGCCCCGCCGCCGCCGCCTGCAGAAACCGGACACGATTCCCCCTTTTCCGGCACAGAACGACAACGAAAGAAGGACGGACCACTTTTTGTGGGCTGTGAGACAGAGGCTGGCTCTTTCAAAGCCACTGTTGAGACACAAATCAATTTAATGGCGCTCCCCTCTTCCTTCAACAGGAAAAAGATATCCCAGAGCGCAGTAAAATAAACCTTCCAAGCCGCAGATCAGCCGGTTCAGGAAGAAAGGCAGAGGGTCCCGAGACTCGCTGGTAAACGCGAGTCATCTCTGCTCCTACAGAGACACAAAGCTCCCTGTATCCCCGTGTTCCCAGACGCATTTCTTTCCCCGGCACGCACGGGGGGTGTCCCAGAACATGCGACACCAGGAACTGAGGCAGATTCAGCAACGTGGGCACGTGCTGGGGAGGGCACCTGCAGGAGGTCCTGCATCCGCGCGCCGCGGTGGGGGACAGGCACCCGAGCAGGGAGGGCATTAGTAACTCCTGCCCGCGCCCCTCCCTCCGTCCAGGGAAGCACCACTGCCTCCCTCGGGGTCTTGCACAGCACCCCAAAACGCTCCTTCACCACCCAGACAGGCACTGACCTGATTTTCTAGAGGCATGTTATAGACCTCGGAGTCCAGCAGCATGGTGCAGGCACTGAAGGGCACGGCCTGGTTGGCAATAGTCCTTGCTGCCCGGCAATGAACTCTCAAAATCTCCTGCTCGCAGGAGACGATGAGCTTCTCCTGAGGAAGAGCAAACGAAGCAGTGAGCGTGGCAGCCTCGGTGTCCCCAGCAGAGGGACTTCAGGGCCTCTTCCCCAGCCGGAGGTTCCCCGGCGCGCTCCCTTACCCGCTCTATGCTGTGCTGGAGCCGCAGCTTCCCCCGGACGGCTTCCCTCTGCTTGAACAGCTCCTTCAGAGGCTCCGCGAGCGAGGGCGGCGGGGCGATCTGCAGGCACACGACGGGGGGGTTAGAGCCGGCGATGCTGCCGGGCACCCAGCCC
>NW_009258956.1:316108-328297 GCF_000687185.1 Egretta garzetta | reverse complement strand
AGGCTGTAAAGGGGCCCGAGCGCGTCTGACGAAGGAGAAACACTGCCGTGAGCAGCCCGGTCCGCGCACCGGGAAGGGTGCCTGGGTCCTGATCCGCCCTGCGCCTTCCCGGGGAGCGCGGCGCTCCTCGAGCACAGCCCGAGCTGCAGCACAGAGCAGCAGGTAGCGCCGGGCTAGCCTGGGAAGGAACGAGCAGAGGCGAACACGGGCTGCGACGGCGGCGGCGCTGGGGCAGGCGCAGCGCGTGTGAACTCGTGCACGGGCTGCACTGCGACGGGAATTCCCGCAGCACGGAGTGTTTCACCCTGCGGGCCGCAGGGAACGAAGCCTGACACGGCCGGTCTTGCCCACCCTCCTCCTCCAGGCCAGAGCCCGGATTTACTGCCTGCAGCATTAAGTTGATTGATGCATTTGTATTAGTGAGTCCATTCGTGCAGCGCAGCAGGGAAACGCAGATCCCACTGCCAAGGAGCGAGCGCTACCGGCAAGGCAAGTATCAGAGCCTGGGAAAATGACGGCGGGGGTTAGGAGCCACCTTTTTCCTACAGGCTTCTAGGCTCGTTACCCAATTACTATACTGCTTGTAAAAGCAGTTTTGCCTTCAGCCTCAAACCCGGTGGGCTGATACAAACTTGCTCTAAAGCCCGAACAAATCTCAGGCTCCTAAGCGCAGCCCGAGGTCTTCTCCACAAAAACACAGCATCTGGGGAGGATGCGCTTATCACGCAGCCACCCACTTACCCAGGCTTAGATTTGTCACCACGAGCACGTTCTAAAAGTAGGCGAAAGCCGTGGCTGGGGCACCGTCGGCGCTGCAAGGGCGCCCGTGGGGCGTAGGGGACAACCTGGCTGTGCTGGTAGCAGCGAGGGAGGGGACAGCCCCTGGTGCTGTGGTTTAGAGAGAGAAGGTGACTCACCACCGGAATATGGAGCTTGCTCAGGGGCTTGCCATCCAACAGGTAGGAGCCTGTGTAGGTGACATATTCAGCGTAGCACTGCGGCGCCTGGGGCGTAATATAGCAGAGGATTTTCCGCTTCTCTTCAATCTTTTTCCTGATCTGGAGGTACTCAAAGTAGGGGTTGGACCTGTCACTGTGGTAGGGTTCAATGTCGTCCAGTTTTATGGCGTCTACGATAGCTGCCAGTGTTTGCTGGATCATCTCCCTCGTCTGCTGGGTGGAGGTGTTGATCTGCTGCTGCAGCTGCTGGTTGGAGCGCTGGAACCGGCGCTTGCGCGGGTGCTGAGCCTGGGAATCGTCCTCCTCTGTGATGCGGCCTTTGGCACGTGTGGTGGGTGCAGAAACAGGAGGAAATTCCTTCTCGGAAGCAGCGGCGTTCTGCTTGTTTTGGTTGGCGAGCATCTGAGCCCGGTTCCTGGTAATCCGCTGAGGAATCTCTTCTATTTTGGGCGGTTTGGGAGCTTCTGCTACTGGTTTTTGTACTGGTTCAACGACTTCGGCTTGAGCGTTGCCCGGAGGCGCATCTGCCTGGGAGGAAGGGACCTGGCTCCCAGCGCGTGCCGCGGCACCCTCCTGTGAAACGCTGCCCTCGGCGGCGGCCAGGGGGGGGGGACAGGTCTGGGAGCTGCTCTCTGCCACCCCACCAGAAGACGACAGGTCTTCGTGCACGGCCTCCACCTCCTTGCTCTCCGCCTGAGCAGACTCGGCCGGGGCCTGCTGGAAAATCTGCGCTTCCGAGTCCTCTGCTCCTTTTTCCTCAGCTACGTTCAGCGCTTCCGAGGTGGCTTCTTGCGCAGCCACTTCTGGTTTCTGCTCCTCTGCTTGCGGCTCCGTCTCCACGGGCAGGACCGCAGTCGCCTGGCTGGCTGGCGGCTCCTCCGGCTCACTGGACGCTATTACGGACGCGCTCGTTTTAATGATCCCAGCACTTGTTTCTGAAGCTGCCGCTGGGCTTTCTTCTACCGCTTCTGCCTCCGCCATCTCTGTCTCTGCCACATCCTTCGGTTGGAGCGGCAGCTCAGGTAGCGAGAAGGGGCCGAGGTCCAAGTCATCTTCCGTATTGGTGAAGGGATCAGGCCACGTTACCGCCTCCTCCGTATTTGCAGGCGCAGCGCTGTTGTTTTCCAAATAGTTACTTTCTGGCACGCTAACAACTTCTGCCTGAGGTTCTGCTGGCATGCAAGGGGGCTCTGGAGGTATCTCGGGTGCTTCTTCTGGAAGAGGCTTGCAGTTATTGAAGAACGTGTCTAACCTAGTAGGGGACATGTACGGAGCTTGCTCTTCGGCATTCGCTATTTCTCCTGGGACTGCTTCCTCAGCATCCTCCTTGACTTCATCCAGCCCCGGTTCAGACACTGACAGAGGGTAAGATATGGGAGAAACGGGGTAGGAAGTATCTGTGGGAATGAAGGCTACCGGTGTAGGATGAATGGGCTCTAGGGAACAGAGTGGAGGTTTAGGGGACTCGGGAAACCGCTGGGGGGATTTCATCAGAAGCTCTGAGCCCATGGACCAGCTGACAGAGTGCTCTGCCGGGTTGCCCATCAGGCTGGGGGGAATGGCGGCCTCAGGGTTTCTGGGAGGAGGGTTATCCCAGTCTATGTTGTTTTGTTCTGGCATACCCGAACTGAAATGGTTTTCTTCAATTGGCGGTAAGTAGGTAGATTCCGGTGGCATAATGGAGGCAGTAGCTTGCTGCTCTTCCGTGGTATCCAAGGGCATGCCGAGGTCGGGGGGAAGAGCGCTTTCTACCGAAGGAGCCAGCAATTCATCTCTGTGCGAAGGGGAGGATTTTGCTTGTAAACCAGAAAAGACGCTTTCAGGCGACTGGGCGACTCCGCTGACAGCTCCCGGCGCACAGTGCAAAGCTTCCACTTTTGGTGACGAAACCCCGTAATCCGGTGAGTAATACCCAGGAGATAAACACTGGAACTTCTCCGCAGGAACAGAAGGAAGGGGAACTTTCTCCTCCATTAAATGCTGCACTGGAGAGTCATAATTTGATGTTGCCGGGACGCTTTGCTGTCTGAAAAATTTATCCCCGACACTAAATTCTTCTTCGGGTGCCCTTCGGATATCAACTGAGATGGAACGATAAAGGTTCGTGGAGGGTATGGTACGAGTCGGGGTCTGGCTGGGGTTCTCGGGGAGCCCACCGGGAACATTCGCGTATCTGTCGAAGAAGGATGGAGAACAGGCGTTCATGGACATCGTGGATATGGGCAGCGAGTGCTGCGAGTCCGCGCATTCAAACATCAGGTCCGTGTAGTCTTCATTGCTGCACGAAGGAGTCCTGGGCGTCTGCATCACCTCCTCGTAGCTTGGACAAGAGACGACGGATGCCGGGGTTGGGACTCCCGTCGGCCGGTTCTGATCCGGCCTGGGAGATGCCGGGAGGATCTCCTTCAGCTGAGGACCCGTGATCCAGTCCTTCGAGTCTGTCCCAACAGCAGGCTGTGCCTTGTTTTCTGGTGACAGAATAGGAGTCAGTGGACCCAGTTCTTTAAGTTTCTTGTCCTTGAGCTGCGTATCCAGCGTCAACGGCTTCTTTGTCGCCAGATCCAGACTCCTCTTGCGCACATCTTCCGAGCTTTTGAGTTTGTCCTTTAATTTGGGGTCTCCGGACCTGTGCCTCATTTTCTCCATTTGCTTCATCCTCTCTTTGTGCCTTTTGTGGCGCTCCTCGATTTCCAGGTCTTTCTGGCTCAGCATCCTCTCAAAGCTGGTCATCATCAAATCACCATCTCCCAGAAGTTTCTCCCTTGGCCTGCTATCTTTCTTGCTGCCATCTTTGGAAAGGGTGATTTTTTCGTTCCCATTGCTTATTTTTATTGACTCCGATTTGTCTTTCTCTTGGTTCTCCTTGAGCTTCTCCTTCAGTTTGGTTTCGCTGAATTTGAGATTGTCCTCCTTTGATTTCTCTTTAAAGGTGGTAACCTGAGGACTGTCCTTGTCTTTAAGCGCCGACTTCGGCTCGTCTTTGTGATGTTTGAAGAAACCATCTGCGTGTTTGTCTCTATGCTTTTCCTTTTCCTCCTTCCATTTCTCCTTGTGTTTATCTCGCTTCTTTTTCTCTTTAACTGTGCTGATGGCGCTGGAACTGTACGTCTTGTCTTTTTCCGCCTTCTTTGACAGCTCTCTTTCAGAATCATTTTTATCTTTCTTTTCAGAAAATAAGTAATCAATGCTTTTCTCCGGTTCCTCATCAGGCTCTGCCTTCATGTTGTAGGGAGTGCTAAAAGCCTCCCCATCCACAGAGAAATCTTTTTCATAATGAGCGGAATCCTTTCTGCTGCTGGAGTCTTTGAATTCCTCTGTTTTTTCCTTTTTCTCGGTCTTCTCCTTCTTTGCCTTTTCCTTCTCGTGACTTTTCTTTGACGAAGATGAGGAATGTCTGTGTCTCTCCTTCTCCTTGAGTTTGTCCTGCAAGCAGGGTAAAGGGAGAGAGTCCTTAAACTTTTCTTCAGCGGCATCAGCAAGGGAGAGGTTGGACGACTCGAAGAGGCTGGTCAGTCCTGGGTCTTGTCCTCTATCTGTGAAGCTGTCGGAAGAGATCTCACTGATTTTGTCATTGGAGTCATCTCTGTAGTCATTCAGAGCCTCCTCCTCCAATTTCTCCAGCAGGCTCTTCTCAGACTCCCCTCCTTTCGAAGACTTTTTCTCTTTGGAATGCTCTTTATCCGGCTTCTCTTTATGCTTGCTTTTCACCTTGTCATCACTGGCATGTTTCTTCTCAACCTTTTCTGGGAGCTTTTGCTTGTTTTTCTTCTCTTGAGTGGAATCTATGGACGTTCTGTCTTTCCTGTCCTTGTACTTCTCGGTAGAGTCTTTCTCCTTCTTCTCTTTGTGTTTTTCGAAGGAACTCTTCTCCTTCTTCTCTTTTCCCCCTTCCGATGTCCCTTTGTCCTTTTTCTTCTCCTTGGAGTCCTTATCTTTCTGCTTCTCTCCTGAATGTTGCCGGTCGGAGGAGTACTTGCGGTGCTTGTCGGGGTACAGCTCCTTCTCAGCAGCCGCACCATCGTCCTTCTCCTGCAGACTGTCCAGCCGATGCATGTCGCTCCCAGCGGAGTCGCTGACTTTGAACCCGGTCAAGCTGTAATCATCCCTCTCATCTTCGCTTTCGTCCGTGAAGATGTCTGCAATGCTGTACCAGCTCTTCTCCTTGCCTTTCTTCTCATCCTTTTTCTCGGAGAAGTCCTCTCTATCCGTCGAGAAGTTTTTCTCTTTCTTCTCTTTGACCTGGTCAAAAGAACTCTTCCTCTCTTTGTCTTTGCTGTGCAGGTCTTTGTATTTCTCTTTAGTTTCTTTTTTCTCCTTGAAGCTCTTGTCTAGTTCTTTGTCCTTCAGGATTTTCTCAGGAGCAGCTTTGTCATTTTTCTCCTTGTCACCTTCTTTGGATTTTTCCTTGTATTTTTCTGGCTTCACCTTTTCTTTTTTTTCTTTATCGGGAGCATCCTTCTTCTCCTTTTCCCTCCCAGAATGGTGCCTCTCCCAGCTCTCCAGAGTTTTACCGCTGAATTCGGGGTCAGACTTGTCCTTGAAGAACGTTTCGCAGCCGTATTCTTTGAAGTCATCTCGATAGGGCTCCTCCTGCTTCGTCTTGCTGTCTTTTCGATCTTTAGAGCCATCGGAGGAATCTTTCCTGTCTTTGTTGGTTTCCCCTGTATCTTTATCTTTCCTCTCCTTGACACTCTCTGCAGAATCCTTCCTTTTCTTGTCCTTTTCAGGCAAATAACTGGGAGTAATTTTGTGCCTGTCCGTTTGGTCCTTTTTCTTCTCGGAGCTTTTGTCCACGTAGTCCCTCTCTTTCTTCTTTAGGAAAGTGTCCTTTTCATTACGTTTCTCGTTGTATTCCTTCTTCTCTTTCGTTTTATTTTCCTTTTTCTTGTCTTTAATTTCCTCCTTCACGGGTTCTATGATTAGTTTTGCCACGGTGTCATTTTTAATCTCCCTGAAATCTGTTACTGGAGAATCCCAGCTATCTTCACCTTTGAAATCGAAGGATGAATCAGAAGACAAGTCTGAAAACCACCTCTCTTGCTGATCATCTGAAAGGCTGAACTTCGTGTCCTCACTTTCGGCAAATTGGTTTTTGTTATTAAACTCATCGAACCCAGACTCATCCCTGTAAAGTTTTTCTTTTTTGCATTTTTCTTTCTCCTCCTTGAAGGATTTTTCTTTCTCGAGTTTAGAAGCCTTCTCCTCCTTCAGCTCATTCTTCTTCTCGGATTTTGACTGCTTGTCCTTTGACTTCTTCTTTCTCTCCTCTTTGTGTATCCTTGGCTTCTCCTCCTTGGGAGACTTCTCCTTTACAGGTTTCTCTTTTTCTGATTTACTTAACCCTTCCCTGAAGGATTTGCTCATGTCTTTACTACCGTCTTTGACTTTTCTTAACGATTTCTCCTCTTTCGAGGATTTTCCAGTCTCATCTTTAAACAACCATTCCTTCTCCTCCGCTTTACCTTTGGGGAGCTTCTCCTCCTTCTTACTGTGGTCTCGCTCATGCTTTAACACTTTCAACTTGTTTTCAACTGGGTTTTCTGTCTCTACTATCAAGCCCTTCTCAGGCTTTTGTTTAGAGTCCTCAAACTCAAAAGAAAACGTTTTGATTATTTTAATGTCTTGGCTGATGGGACACTGCCCCTTCTCCTTGTTTTTATGTTTGTGTTTTGTTTTATGCTTTTTAACCACTTTCCCCTCCTTGTCCAGCTTTGGAATTGCTCCATCCACATTGCTATGGAATGAATTCTTTTTCTCAGAAACAGTGTTGTGGGGGGTGTTTTTCTTTTTGTGCTCTGGCTTCTTCCTGACTGGCTTTAGCGACTCTAAGCTCGAGTCCTCGGACGAGTAGTCTGACTCGCTCGTCAGTCTCGTCCTGGTGGAGTCCGATAAGGAACTGACATCTGACCAAGCTGGAGAAGATATGGTTTTCCAATTGTCCGTCCTCCAGTGCTTGGAGTGCTGTTCTGTAAGATTGGGATTATGTTTCTGGGATGCTAAACTCCCATGAGAAGAGGTCGATGAGGCAGACAGAGAGTTAAACAAGGAGGATTCCTTTAGCACTAGCCTGGAGTCCTTTACACAGCTAGAGCTCTGAAGAGAGTCTCTATCATCCTCCTCACTCTCCACGTTTTCACTCTCTGATTCAGAGGAACAAAATTTGTCATTTTTTTTGCCAAACCGAACCTCTTTGCTTTTTGTCTCCTTCTTCCGCTTCTTTTTTACTTTGCTTTTCTCCTTCGGCGGCTTTGTGCTGGCGGGCTCCCGAATCTTGCTGCTGGGCAATATCGAGTGGGTCGAAAGTCGCAGCTTCTCCCCCGTCCCCACAGCAACGCTGGTCTCCTCCTCGTCCGAGCTGTCCGACAGGATGCGGTGGGCAGCTTTCTTTGGTGTAATTGTGTTATTTTTAGTATAAGTTTTCACTTCCATTTTGGGTATGGAAATGAAACTGTTTGCTTTAGTCTCTTTTCTGTAATCCTTTTTCAGCAAATGTTTGTCATCGACTGGCGGGACACGGTCCTGCTCATCGTCCTCATCAAATTCATACTCATCCTTCACCGGGGTGATGGTTTTGGGGGGCTCCTGGGCCTTGGGCTTGTGCTTCAAACCCTTCTCAAACTCTGAGTCTGTGTTATTGCCATCAACAGAGCTGGAGGGAGCGAAGGAAGGGGCATCCTCCTCTTCTGAGGTCTCTGCAGAGAGAGAACAACAACGCGTTAAGGGCTGCGAGGGGCTTCGGGGAGAGAACGTCATCAATCTGCTGCAGACGTGAACCCCTGCAAATGGCCCTGCTGCCCCTTTGCCTCACCCAGCCTTTGCTAAGTTTGCGGCCGAAAGCTCGGAACGCCAGGCTGGGAGGTGTTTCAGAACGGGATAGCTATCCGGTCTTAAACCTGCACGGGGTGTTCCTCAAATCAACATCCAGGCTCTGCCAAGAGAAGAACTTTTTTTACAGGGTAACGATTGCGAACAGCGTAGGTCAAGACTCCCCGTAAGACCAAAACTCTAATTAGCGCTAATTAAAACCTGCAGCGTGTCCCGCCTGGCACAGCCACAATGGTGGCACTCACGGGACAGGCTCCGGCAGGGCGCTCTGCTGAGGGACAGCCGGGGAGCACAACCTGAAACGTCAGCTCCGGTACAGCCGAGCGCCGTGCCCCCCTGACCGGGGAGGACGGGAATACACGAGGTGCACGCAAACCTCCTCCTCTCGACGCACAAGCCGGACTATCACCCACATTTCAAAGGTAAGACATCCATTTACCTGCAATTGGCTTCCAATCCTACATCTCGATTGCACCGGGCAAGCGATCTCAACGTAGGCTTCCAGGGCAAACAGCTAGAGCTCCCGGAGCTAAAGGCTGGCAGTTATGTTGTCTGAATTTGGGTTACAGCTACAGATGGACTCCTGACCGTGGCAGCAGCGTGCAGATATTCTGACAAGAGTCTAACTTCACTGTCCTCTTAACGTCTCTGTATTAACAGACAGCTGCAGGCCACAACCATCACTCCCATGTTCACATAAAGGCCAATCTCACCTGTTGAGCTCTCTTCGCTAGAGGGGTACGTGGTCTTTCCCAGGAGCAGATTCACCATGGTGGGAGAATTAGCTACTTTTAAAGGCGTCTCGCCCTTCCTGTTGCTTTGATGAGGATTCCCTCCATAATGTAACAACAATTTCACCACCTGAAAAGAGAAATCGAGACTTGAAGATGCTCACGGTGTTTCGATTCCAAGCTTCTTGTACCACTTCTGTACATAACTGAAAGGGGGATGTCCTCAAGCAGTCTGTCCTCAGGGCCCGCCGTATGGTACTAACAGTCATCAGTGAGGAGACAAAAACCAGCGACACGAACCAACTTGGGCAAGAAAGGAGGGAGAAGAACGAGACACAAAGCCGTGTTGCCTCCCTAAGGCAGAAGAAGAATGAACTAACCCTCTCTCTGCACAAGGCAACACTAAGTAAAACACCCAACAGCACCGGGGCAGGGCAATTCTTGCCCACTACATGGTGATCAGCAGCAAATAAGAACAAACCAACCAGAATCTCTGTATTTGCACAGTTGGCTGCTTGAAGCACGAAGAAAAAACCCAAAGAGTCCTTAAAAACAGAGCTCTGAAATGCAGCGAAAGCCTACCTTGAAGTGCCCGTTATTCGCTGCGTCGTGCAGCGGGGTGTCGTCATCCAACCCCTTCGTGTTGACTTCGGCACCCGCAGCAAGCAACTGCTTTGCAACGTCGTAGTAACCCCGGTTGCATGCCTCGTGCAACGCCGTCCAGCCTGCAAGCAAAGGGACACTCAGAGCACGGACATCGGCCTCGCGGAGAGGGTTAGAGAGAGGGACAAGGGACCTCAACCCACAGACGCTGCAGGTGCCGGTGTGCCGAGGGGTCTGTGGCTCTGATGGCCAAGAAAGTGGTCTCACTTGCCCCCATGGGCCAGCAGGAGGAAACCAGCAGCTCTGCCTTGCTACTCCAACCAGGTTGAATGAATCCCTCTTTTCCCTCTGGCCACGCAAGGTGCTACAGACAGATCATCTGCCAGAGCAGACACAGCCCCGGGGAATGGAAAAGGAAAGGTTGGTGTAGGAAATGAAGGGAATTGCTGATGCCGTGTGGAAGGCAGGTCTCAAATCCTTTCCCCTTCCAACTCCTCCGCAAGGGAAACATCGCCATCCAGATTAGGACCGAGCTCTGAACTGCAGACACCGCTCTGAAACGTCCCCCACACGGACCTCACAAATATTTTCTGCGTGCAGCCATGCCGCCGCAAAGCAGGCCCCCGGCTCGGGGAGAAACCAAACAGCGGGTCTCCAGAGTAACAGTGGCTCTAGTTCTCAAACAAACCTCCAAAGAACACAGAACGAAATATTTTATCATGTTCAAACAGACTATTTTTAAGCAGAAACTGTTTTGAAGTTTCCCAGCAAACGCGCACGGCTCCTCCGGTATTTTGCTGATAGCGTCGTGGGAGCTCGTTCCCTTACCTTCGCCCGGAGCATTAAAAAGGGGCACCTGTGACCAGAATTAATCACAGCTGATAGTTCAGTCTAGCGCTGATATTAATCATACAGGCGGAGGAACATGCATATCTATTTATAGCCCCAAAATCGTGCGAAGAGAACAGCAAAGAGCAAAGTCAAGCTCTCGGACGTGCTGGGAGAAAGGCTGCCTCACGCTAATGTAGCCCCATCGTCGGTAGGGGTGTGCACAGACAGCGCCGTGCATCGTCTCACGGCCGCCTTCTCGTCTCGGCACTCGTGGCCGTTCCCGGCCCCGGCTTGGCCGCAGCCCCACACCCAGGCTCCTTTCCCCATTCCCACCACGGGGAGCAGGAGCTTCCTGGCACTGCTGAGGAGGAGGAGGAGGAGGTGGTGTTACCCCCAGGCGACGAGCTGAGGCTCAGGACGGTCACCAGGACGGTCACCAGGACGGTCACCAGGACAGTCACCAGGACGGTCACCGTCCCCTCCAACGCCCAGCTGGGAGCCTGACCTCGCCTTCACACTCGCACTGCTCCCCGTCAGCGGCACCCCCACGTTTGGTGCTTAAAAACAAACCCCAGAAAGCTGTGGGCAGCCGGAGCGGTGACTTTACAAACCCACTCTTTTCAGTACTTTTGTGCACGCTAGTTCTTATATTGTAAGCTAAAAAAGAGCTAAACCAGCCCAGCTCCCTTTGCAAATCCCTCTCCAGACTCCCAAGGCAGCACCCACGTGGAAGGGCACAAGAGAACGGACCGGAGGGTCCCGGTCACCATTTCAGAGCATGGAGCCACGGCAGCCCCAGGGATCGCTACGGATCAAGCCCAGCCCAGCGTTCCCTCCCCGGGCGGGAGCACGTTCAGAGCAGACGGGACAGTCCGAGGATTTAGCTGCCAAACTCCAACGAGGGAACCGATGTTTTTCAGAGATTTATTATTTGACAAATAGCAGTTTGGGGTTTTTTTGTTAAAAAGGGCAGCGAGGCTTTTTCCTCCCCAAAGGGCAAAATCATCATTTTTGGTTAATCCCCTCTTTATAAGTGGGAAACCCCTGTTATAAAGAAACTGCTTTCTCCGGTGGGAGCCGTTTTCGGAGGCAGCACCTGCAAGCAGCTGGGAAAAGGCAGGGATGGTGGGCTGCCCCACCAGTACGGCAGCGGGCTGGTTACCTGCAAAGTCTTTCACATTGACGTCTGCACCCTCGATAATGAGCTCCTTGATGCGCCGGGCATCTCCTCGGATGGCAGCTCGATGCAGCCGAGTCTCTCCTCGCTCGTTTCTCTTATTTACTTTATCTTTGGTTTTGGAGGCAGAGTTAGGAGTTCCCTTCTGACAAACTGTAGACTGAGAGGGATGCTTTGGTGTTGTGTCAACTGCATGGAGGAGAGAAGCAGAGTCAAGAACGGCGAGTCAAAGGAAGCCCTAAGCCCTTAGAGGGAGCTCTTGCAACGCGTTTCATCTTGCCTCTCCCCAAAACGCTCACCACGAGGAACAGAGAGGCAACCCAACCTCTGAAGTCGATGTGAAGACAGAGGAAAGGCTGCGTGCGTACAAGGCAGATATTAACTGCAGGCTCCCGAAGCCCACGGGAGAGTCCGTAGGCAATGCCATGATTGAGGAGCAGACAATGCAGCTCCTTACCCTAAAACCTCATTTCCTAAGGGAAGTGGCCTTTTACCAAGTCCATGTGAGGTCTGACAGCCTTGGGAGGAGACTGTGCATTTCCCAGGAGAACGTCTGAATGCTCTGAAGACTACACAGCTTCTGTCCTTTTTTTTTTTTCCCCCAAGTAACAGCAACAGAAGCAGCCAGATGGGTGTTGAGAAGAACAAAATACGGGGCTAAAAGCTGCAGTGTTGTTGTGTAGGATGCAGATGTGCGCCTACAGATAGCACAGTGCCTCTAAAAACCCTGGGGAGGTCATGTGCGCAACAGATAAAAATGACTAAAATACAAAATCCGTGGTAAACACATTCCAGCTGCTCGGCATCTCAAGTTAAGAGTTGCAGCAGTTACACGTCTTATCCCTCTCCACAAGAAGAAACATCAAAAAAGCCACCGAGGACGATATTCACAATGCTCCTTTACTGAGCTAGCCTGAGATGCCAGTGGAAAACACGCAGCTCTGACGTGAAGGAGGCTCCCGTGGAACCGAAGCTTTGGTCAAGCAGCCAGGGCAGGCTCAGTGGTGGCCTGGATTCGGCCCAGGGGCCATCTGCTCCTGCCTTGCACTGGAAGCAGGAAGGG
>NW_009258956.1:310380-315788 GCF_000687185.1 Egretta garzetta | reverse complement strand
CAGGCTTTCTGGTGGCGGGCTCCTTTTTAATCCTCTTCCGCTCTGGACCCTGCTTTTCTGCGGGGCAAGGAGACACAGAAAGATGAGCCGTGAGCGTCGCTGGAACTGAAAACCCACGTTCGATCCTGCGCAAAGTGCTAAGAGCTCTCCAACTCCGCTTCCCTATCTCACCAAATGGAAAAGCCTACGGTGAAGGATGCATCCCCGCGGTGGGAGCAGCGGTACCTGGGGCAGCCACCCGGGCGCACGCCGCTGCGGTCGCAGCCAGGACGGGCACTGCTCCTGCTGCCCACCGGCTCCTCCGATAGCCTCTCCCGGCACAGGCTTCTACCAGTTCACCCCCCACCATCAAAAAGCAGCACAAGAGGGAGAGAGCGGGTCCTTCGCGGGGCCGCTGCCGGTACTGTACCTTCCATCTTGCTTCTAGGAGCCTCCCCTTTCATGCCATGGTGCTTCGGGGAGCGTACGCAGCCTTACACCACCACAGCATGGACTGAACTGGAGGCATCTAAAAGCATCAACAAAAAGTGCTAACAAGATACAGGCCGACAGCTCCGAAATATTGCCACCTCACCCCCTCCTCATCATCAAACCAAGGACTCTGCAGCCGAACGGGCGCGCAGCCCCGGGGGGCACCGGGCTGGCCCTCTCCTCCCAGCGCGGCTGCTTCCAGCCTAGCACAGAGCACCCTCCTGCAGCCAGGCCGGTGACGGCTTAGCCACATCCACTCCTGCATCCCTCTAAAAACATCCCAAACAAACAGGAGGGGAGGAAGAAATCCCCGCGCCTGGCTCGTTAGCCCCCAAATCCCAGCCTGGCATTCGGTCTCCTAAATCATCCAGCTACAAAGGCAGCTCCTGCTGAGGGACTGAGCGCAACCACCGCCGGGGCCGGTATTTGCTGCTGGCATGCCATGTGCTCGAGGAGACGAACCCCCAGGCCCTCCCTGCACCCCCAGCCTTGCTCCCGCCCGGCAGCCTGCTGCAAGCTGGTGAGAACTGGGCCCTGCTGAGCACCGTGCAACGTGCTGCCTCCCTCCCCGCCGCCCAGCCCGAGCCCGCTCGCACACCTAACCTCTGCGAGGAGCCTGACTCTACAGCTTTCCTTAAGCGTTTTCCCAGTTTGCTTCATGCCAGTATCGATCCCTTTCCCATGCAAGGAGAGCGAGCAGCCCTTCCTCCGCACTCCTGGCTGGCTTGCTTGACGATGTGTGTCCCTGCTCCCTGCAGGGGGGTTGGACTAGATGACCTCTAGGGGTCCCTTCCAACCCAAAACATTCTATGATTCTATGATGCTGTCTGGTGAAAGCACGGATCCTGCTGCGCGCTCTCCACTGGGTCCGCAGCGCCGCAGCCACGCCAGGGTCCCACCACAGGGATGCGTTCGGCGAGCAAAGTCTCCAAGGTGCCAGCGCAGGAAACAAAACTTCAAAGTTTCCCTTCACGGAGGCAGCCAAGCCAGAGAGACCGAAAATCCATCGGCGGAGCGGCACGGCAATTCCTCGCCCGCAGCCCCGCTGCATCCCTCCTGCCGGGCAGCTGTCCTGACCCCGCAAAGAAGCATCAGGAAGGCACGGTGCATGCGAGTGGGAAATCCAGCTTCGCCCACATCTCTTCCTAAGCACTGATACAGCCTGGTTACAGGCGGCGGGGCTCCCGCTGCGTGCAGGGGGCCGCTGACGACGTCCTTAGCAGCCACGGCTATAAAAGTTACCGAACGCGGGCGAGCGGCTCCTTGCCCCCGCGTCGCGTGCCCGAACGCCGCTTCGAGTCAAGGCCGGTTCGATGCTGCTCGAGAAGCCTGAGCAGTAAAACACCTCGCCGCACCCCTGGCGTAATAAAAAGACTGCGTACGGACGAGACGTTCAACACCTCCCGCGTACACAGAAACTCTGTTCCCAAACGATCCGCACTTGCTCTTCAGGACAGCAAATCCCACTGGTGGCTTTGAAGCCCAAAGTAAAAATCCTTTTAATGAGAAGGAGTTTTGACTCACAGAGCCCCCGGCAGGGACTGGCACCGGCCAGGACGCTGCCAGGAGGAACCGAGGGGGTAATTTATCACAGCAAACCTGCAAGTACCTGCGCCCCGCTAAGAGGAACGCCGTGACCTGGGGCGCTTCCGTGTCGGCCGACTACGCTGCCCATAGGGTATGCCAAGCCTTCCAGCTCGGTAGCATGGGGAGGGCTCTCTTCTACTCAAACCTTCGACTCTAAACATCTTATTATTTTGCTGAAGATATTTTGAGAAGGCCAGAAAGCGTTAGAGGGATGATACAAGGAGGTTTGCAAACAAGAAAATGCCTGGTGACGCTCTCCAAGAAACAGGGTTGCAACTCCCAGCAGCCAGGGAGGGGAACCCCCACCAAGTAACCACCCCGCGTCTGCCCAGTCCCCAGCTCCAGCGTCCTGAAACTGGGAGTCAGTTTGGGGAGATGCAGAGGTCCAAGAGGACTCGCGACGGATCGCGTAGATGCGAGCCTAACGGAGCCGCTCCATCCAGCCTCCTCCCCACCACCGCCCCTGGGCCAGGGCAGGGTCTGGCAGCCTGGGGAACGGCAAACCCTGCGACCCGCGAGCTCCAACCCAGCTCTGCTCCGCCGCTCCTGGTCTCCGGTTTGCCGAACGCCCCGGCCCCCCGCCCGCCGGCAGGACAGAGCCTGCTTTGCCTCCGCACAAAGTCCAGTACCAGGCGAAACCACCAACGGCCGGCTTTAAACTCAAGCACCGGACTTTGCGCCGAAGCACACGTTTCCTCCTTCCGTCACCCAACTGCCAGTGGAATCCAAGCCTCCAGCAGACCAGGGCAGCAGCGTGTGGGGACGTCTATGCCGCTGCAGCTCGAGTCACGCCGCCTGCATCCCCCAGGCTCCCGCGCCCGACGAGCAGGCAGCTCCGAAAGCCTTTTCCCGGGATCGTGCAGCACAGTGCCAGCCTCTGCTGCTCTCCCACTGCAGAGGTTGCGCCCAGATGATTTCCATCCCCCTGCACCTGGGATCCTGTGCATTTAAGAAATGACAAGTCCATACCAGGGAACCTCTCCAACCAGGCAGCACAGGCCACCCCTCTTCAAATACAAGCCCTGGAAACGCGTCTGTGCATTGAGGGAGAATCCCAGCCTAATTCTCCGAAGCCACATTTCGGTCACCCTGGCAGCTGTAACAGAGCTGGAAGATGAAATCAGATCACGAGGAAAGCGGAGAGTTTTTTAATGGCTTAAAATAAAATTAAACTCAACGTGCTTACAGTAAGAAAACCATTTAGCCCGGGCGGTTCCAGGAGCCACGCCGCCGAGCAGCGCGTCCCGGCAGGCACGCTCGCCCCGAGCGCAGGGACACCTGATCCGCATACGCTGCGCCTTCCTGCTCCTCGCTCGGCTCCGGAGCTGCCGTTCAAAGCAGGCTTGTTAGATCCCGCTCAGCCAGGCCTGGCTCCTCCGCACGCCTCGGCTCCGCAGGCAGCTCCCGGGCGCATCCCGCCATGCCGCAAAGCGGGGCACAAAGATGCCGGAGGGGGTCATGCCTCAGCCGGTGCCACCGGGCAGCATCTTCGAGGCGCCAGGGATGCACAAGGGGTGCATGCGGCAGGGGGCTGCTCCGTGCGTACGTGTGGAGGGAGACACAATTAGAATGGGAACGTTTTCATTAATATTACTTGGCTGCTGCAGGTTGTCAGCATGAGCCTGTGATTTGCAAAAATTGATTACCAAGTTCAACTGCAAACCCCCTGAACTCCTATTAATTCTGCAGTTGCAGAAAATCTCCTCCTCCACAGAACATTTAACATTAAAAAGCATGTGATCAACAAGATAAAAATAAATTGGAAAGCGGCTGCTGTGTTCTCGCTCGCTGTGGTGAGGCGGGAGGGCCGGCGGAGGCAGCCGAGGACTCGGGCTCACGCGTGCCTCCCCGTGGGAAGGCGGCATCGCCCGGCGCGGCACAGGGCCCTGGCGCTGGAGGGTGGCACCTCGCCCCACTCTCCCACTGCGTGACCACGGTGCTTCGCTCCTCGGTGCCGCCTCCTGCCCAGCAGCGAAGGGATTTCTCCCTCTGGCACCCGGGGCCTTGCTCACCCATTCCCCCGAGGCTTCCCCGGTGGAAGGCAGCAGAGAAACGCAGCGCTATCCCCTTTGCCATTAGGTGGTCGCCTGTCGGCTGCCACCGCGCAGAGGTTAATCCGACTTCTTTCGGCGTTCGGGGGGAAGTAGGTCGCCGGCTGCGCTTCCTGCGCGGGTTGCATAAGGAGCAGGGCAGGGCTGGGCTGAGCCCGGCATCCGACGGCTCCCAGCGCCGGCAGAAGCGAAGCCTGTAAGAGGCTCTGAAGCGTGAACAAGGAAGGATGGAGAAGGAGCTGCTCCCAGCGGGCGTGTGCCGTGCCGCGCCACCGGCAGCTCCGCGTCCCGTCCTCAGCCTCCTCGTGTGAGTGGAGCACCGGGAAGGCTCTGGGCTGTTCCCCGGCCCCCTGGCCGGTGCCAGGCTAACGGAGCTGCGTTTGATTTCAGTCTGGCAGACTTTACTCAGACTCCGATGTTCAGCAGATTTAGCAGGGGCACCTGCACAAAGATCTCCGCTCAACAGCTTCGAGCGCCAGCGGGGCAGCACGGAGGAAACGAAGAGCAACGCTCGTGCTGGGTAAACACCTCAGCGGGCAGGAGCGAGGGCTATTTTACACTGAACCCCCTCGTGCACGGGAGCACAAACCCCGGAGGTGCGAGGGGGTGCGCAGGCGAGGAGCCCCCCCGCCGCGGTTATCTCACTGCCGATGGGCAGAGGTGGTGGCCGGACCGCGCACCCATCCCAGCGGGAAGGAAGAGCACAGCGACCCAGCACCGCTGCGCGGGGCGCCCGCCCGGGGATGAGCCCCACCTCCGTTTAGCTGTTTTTAAAGCAGCGCGTTCGCCGGTCGCTTCAACCTTCCGCAAAGCCTCCAGAGCAAAGCTTCAGCCTGGCGCTGCCGCGGTTTAATCTGGGGATCCTGCTCGGCTCTTCCCTCGCGCTGACGCTAGCAGGATCCGCGTGCACAAGCTTAAAGGGGAAAGCAGGATCTGAGCAGAGCTGCGGCTGCCGAACACAGCCCAACACAGCTTCTCCTTCCTTTCATCCCACTGAACCCAGGAGGCTCACAAAAGGCAGAACAGGAGCAGGTTCCCAGGACGAAGGGGTTTGGGTGTTAGCCCGCAGGTGGTTCTCATGCCCAAATTAAGGCTCCAGGTCATGCGACGCTCGCGCTGCTGCAACGGGGAGCACAAATCCGGGGCTGCAGGGAGGTGCCGGGGCAGGAGCTGCTTGGCACAGAGGCATTCGGTGCTGCTGGGCTGGCGCTGTGTGCCGGGCAGCACCCCGCAGGCTGAACCCCCGGCCCCAGCCAGAACGGGAGAGAGAAGAGAGGCAGGGGAGGGAGGAAGGGAGGA
>NW_009258956.1:309412-309679 GCF_000687185.1 Egretta garzetta | reverse complement strand
CAGCTCCGCGTCCCGTCCTCAGCCTCCTCGTGTGAGTGGAGCACCGGGAAGGCTCTGGGCTGGCTTCCCCGGCCCTGGCCGGTGCCAGGCTAACGGAGCTGCGTTTGATTTCAGTCTGGCAGACTTTACTCAGACTCCGATGTTCAGCAGATTTAGCAGGGGCACCTGCACAAAGATCTCCGCTCAACAGCTTCGAGCGCCAGCGGCTCCCGCAAGCTACTCCTCCTCCTCTACCTACAAACGCTTTTCCATCACACCTTGCAGCAG
>NW_009258956.1:297849-298783 GCF_000687185.1 Egretta garzetta | reverse complement strand
GGAGAGAGAAGAGAGGCAGGGAAGGAAGGAAGGAAGGAAGGAGAAAAAGGGGGTGATGGAAAACCTTTCAGAGATTTCTCGAACACGCACTGTGAGATGCCGGCAGGTTGTGGGGATGGGAGCTCCAGCGCGGAGCCGCAGCTGAACAGCGCAGCTCCTCACTCCCCGCGAACGCGTCGTGCCCTGTAATGCAAAAAGCATCTGTTTAAGCTGCTCCGACATGACAACACATGCATATAAGGTGGTACCCGGAGGAAAAATACCATTTCCAAATAAGCAGCTCACGCTGGAGATCTCAGCGCTGCACAGAGAAACTGGCTGTTGGCTCGCCCATGAGCCGGGCTTCGCAACAGTTTATTTGCCGAGCAAGCACACAAACAAAAGATCAGTAAGAATAAATTAGAAAGGCACAGACAGCAATAAAGACTGCACTGCACCCCCGAGAGACCGCACAAGCCTCTGCGTTCCCCATCCCCAGCCTAGCGCGCGTAAGAGTGACTCATTTTTACTGCACAAGTTGTAGGGCATAAAATGTGGAGCACGTCACCTCGAAGCAGGGAAAAAGCAGGTTTAAGCTGAGCGCGGGCAGCCCGCAGCCCCAGCGTGCGGATGCTTGCACATGCTCGCAGGGCACCCGCAGCCATGGCCCAATGCGTGAGACCCCACCTGGGGCACTGTGCCCAGTTCTGGGCTCCCCGGTTCAAGAAGGATGAGGAACTCCTGGAGAGAGTCCAGGGGAGGGCAACAAGGATGATGGGGGGACTGGAGCATCTCCCCTACGAGGAAAGGCTGAGGGAGCTGGGCTTGTTCAGCCTGGAGAAGAGAAGGCTGAGAGGGGACCTCACCAACACCTACAAATATCTCAAGGGTGGGGGTCACGAGGACGGAGCCAGACTCTTCTCAGTGGTGCCCAGCACCAGGACAAGGGGCCATG
>NW_009258956.1:293583-297830 GCF_000687185.1 Egretta garzetta | reverse complement strand
AGATGTTCAAAGCCCTCCTGGATGAAGTCCTGTGTAACATGCTCTAGGAGAACCTGCTTGAGCAGGGGGGTGGGACTGGGTGAGCTCCCAAGGTCCCTTCCAACCCTTGCCATGCTGGGATTCTGTGAAGATGACCGATCACGAGCCAAAGGGCTCACAGCAGCGCGATACAACCCCGTCCCCAAGCTCCATGGGCACCCCAGAATTTGAGGACGAGCACAGAGGACGGTGCGGAGGGGAAGGCTTCGAGGCGGCAGCGCTGCAGGGAGGACAGCAGCAGCAGCAGCAGCGGGTTAAGCGCAGCAGCGGTGGCGTGAAATGGGACGCAGCCCAACGGCACGGGCAGATAAACCAGAGGGGGCGGCAGGGGAGCAGGACAGGAGCCAGGCGAACGCGAGGCTGCGGAGAGCGCAGCGAGAAGGGCAAACAGGGCTGGCATGGCCGTGCGGAGACCACCATCGAGCAGAGGAAGGGGGCACTCAGGCTGGAGAGCTGCACCCCAAGGCCAACGCAGGGAGGAGGCACGCTTGGCGCCGGGAGTTCACGGACACGCTGCAGAGCCTGCGGGACAAACGGACTGGGGGGCAGAGGTGGGAGGGGATGTGTGGTTCATCAGCCAAATGAAAGCAGGTGCCGAAATGGAAACCGAGGAGGAAAATGAGAGGAAAAGCTGTAGCGGGGTCTGCTTTGGCAGGAGGGCGAGGAAGGTGCCCTGAGCCGCTCCCGTACAGCAGTGAGCGGTTTCCTAATCTGAAGGATGGAGGGGCTCCGGAGCCAGAGACTCGTCCTGCACAGCTAAGCTGAAAGGATGGCGGAGACGTCAGCTTCGACAGCCGGGAGAGGTGCCGGCGG
Organism: Egretta garzetta; assembly: GCF_000687185.1. Lineage (NCBI taxonomy): Eukaryota > Metazoa > Chordata > Aves > Pelecaniformes > Ardeidae > Egretta > Egretta garzetta. Next base: position 296,978 of record NW_009258956.1, on the reverse strand, counting down.
GAGGAACGAGCCCGTTTATAACCACGTCGGGTCACTGTGCATGGAGCTGAGCCCACCGTCCTCACCGCTCCCCCCGGCTCCCCGGGGGGCGAGGATCCACAGGCCCCGACCCCCGTGGCTGCAGTAGATTTGAAAGCGTAATTCAGCCAGAGAGGTGCAGTGCTGTGCGATAGCCTGGGATCCAAACCCCGGTGTTTGCCCTGGCCTTGTAGGGCAGACCACACGGTCGTGCAGAGATGTGTAAATGCATCTTCTCACCAGAGTGGCCACTGGCTACCAAACTGCTGGAAGCGAGAGGCTTGTATCAGAAACAACCATCTCCACGTTAAATGCAAATAATTCTGAGTGAGACCAATTTTCAGGTCCAGACCTTTCATTTCCCACGAAACTGAAAGAGCCGGAGGAGGGAGGACGGGGGGAGGAAGGCTCCGCACAGCCGCCCGGCCAGCCCTCCCCTGCTGGGGCTGGGGGCAGGACACTCTGCAGACAGCGCTGATAAAAGCTCTCATATTAAGGAAAAAGCCATCATTGATAGGTTTTTGGTTCACAGAGCCCCAGCACACTGCAACCTCTCACTGTGCATGTTAAGGAGGTGACGCGGGGGGGAGGAGGGAGATTTATGGCAGCTCCCATCATAAAGCGACCTGCTTTTCCGCGCCGCCCTTCCCAGATGGCTGATGCTCACGGGGAGTTTCTAAGGGCGATCGGAAGGCTGGTGTTTGCCAGTCCATCCACACTGTACCGGCATTATGGAGCCCAGCTAGAAACGGAGAAGCTCTGACATTCACTCTCTCCCTGGTTGCTAGGTGAGAACAGTTTCTTGACTATTTTCGTAAAAGGACTGAAATTATACAACCAAAGAAAGGCCCGATGCAGCACAGCCCCAGCTGCACACATCAGACCGAAGCCAGCGACACAAAATGCGCACAAACACCGCTTTCGTACGCAGATGCGTTTTTTAATAAGCCAGCAATTTGCTTCTCACGGATTCCCTCGCCAGCCTCCCAACTTGTGACTAACGAGCCCGTTCCCAGGCGATGTCGCTCCAAACACGCGCAGGCGTTAGGCAACCCAGCAGCCGGCTCCGGGAGAGGAAGATGGTTTAGGTCATCTGATTCATCAAGCTTTTTCTAACCCAGTAATTAGCGTCACATAACATACTCGGGGGATTAGCACGAAGGAGGCTGCAAAGCAGCCGAAGTTTTAAGCTCCGAGGCCAGCTCCTGCTGACCGTACCCGCACTAACCCCGCTCCACCAGCCGCCTACGAGCCCCTGGGCTCGGCCCTGGGCTCCCGGACAGCCCTGCGGAGCCAGGGAAAGGCTGGTGCGCACCCATCAGCTCAGAGGGCTGGCTGGGGTTTTGTCTCTCCCCCCAAAAGCAAAACCTCCCATGTGCCAAGGTGGAGCCTCAGGGCGACGGCACACGTGCTCTGCAGAGGGGGCCAGGGCACCCATGGCACCTCCAGCGGTAGCTGCTCCGGGGGTTCGGCTGCTTGCTAAATAAAAACATGACGGGGTCTAAATAAATCGTGGGGACCGCAACGCAAAACCTCGGACGCCCGCTGCCTGGTCGGGGAGGGAGCTCAGGGTAGGGGCAAGGAAGGTGCCGGACATCCCAAGTCAGAGGGGAGCTGGGGAGGGCAAGGGGCTGGGGATGCCGGGGGGCTGGGGATGCCGGAGGGCTGGGGGCACGGGAGGGTTGGGCACGCGGAGTGGTTCCACCAGCTCCATATTCCCAGCTTACATCGACTTTGTTATTCCAAGAACTTAAAAGCATGGTGTCGCTTTTATTTCTTTTTTTCAAAGCCGGAGACAGAAGCAGCTTAAGGAGGTGAGCATTTCAGCTGCGGGGCCTCCCAGGCTCTCAGGCCACGTTTTCCAGTTCTCCTCCCCATCCAGACTCCAGCCACCTCTCCCAGCCCCCCCGCGCTGAGATGACCATCAAACGCCACGAGGCCACAACGGACGCGGACGATGCCGTTGTTATTTCTGTCGGCACGGGAAGCTGCTGTTCTCCACCTCCACCGGCCCTTGCGTACACGGCGCCGGCACCGCCGCCCCAGCACAGCCTGCCGTGACATTTGGTTCAACTCAAAACAACGGTAGCGACAGCAACAACAACAACAAAAAGAAAAAATCAAGCGATGCCGAGAAATCCCATGACCCAAAGCCACAGCGCTGCTAAACCACACGCCGCTCACCCCTCCCACCCCGGCCGGGGCCTGGAAGCGGCAATGCTCCGGTGGGAGGCGGCGCCGCCGGGGCAGAACCGGGCTCTTGCTCGGCCGTGAGCCGCTGCCGGGCCGACGGAGGGGGACGCAGCTCGCCATCGCCGCCGGATCCCAGGGCTCCAGCGTTCAGGTTCCCACCCATCGGGGGTGGAAATGGCATCCGACCCCCTTCCGCAGCGCTCGCAGCTGAATGCAACCCCCTCCCGCCTCCTCCTGCCCCCCTTGTCCCCTCCGTGGGGACAGCGCAGGTTTGCCAAGCGCTCGGGGCTCAAGAGCTGCCAGAGACACAGAAGCCCGCCTGACAAAAAGCTTCAAAATTAGGATTTCTCTGGTGTTTGGGGAACTTTACGCCAGTGAGGCGTTTGGCCGTGGACTGAAGCTGCTGAGGCGAGGGCTGGGCGCCCATCTGCAGCTCCCGCGCCCCAGCGAGACGCCGCGCTTGCTGTACATGGCCACGGCAGCGAGCAGGAGCACGGGGTGGCTCCAGCGTCTCTGCTTTCCAGAGGGCATTTATTTAAGCCCGGGTATTGTTTAGGGATGGCAGAGGTTGGACACGATCTGGACAAAACTGAGCTCCTCTCTTTCCGCACACAAAACCAGTCCTCGAGGGTTCGCGCCAGCCCGAGGAGCAGCGGGGGAAGCCGAGGGGCTGGAGGCACAAAAACCCAGCAGCAACCCTGCAAAGGGAAACTCCAGTGTGCTCCTCGCTCCTCCCAAGCGAATCCTCCGAGGGGACAGCCCTCCTGCCCCCGGGGGGGGGGTAACGGGGCACCCAGCACCGCTGCGGAGCTGCAGTTTCGACCCAGCCTTGCTCGGGCCTCTCCAGCTCCCCGGGAGAGCGCTGGGAGGCCGGAATTAACTCGCAGCGCTCGGGGATTTGCATTAAGCCCTCACCCTCCCCGATGGTGACTAAGGGCCTGGGAAGCACAGCTCCACCTGGAGCCAAGGGACTCAAGCGACAGCCTTGCAGCGAGCTGAAGAAACCGTCCGCAGCACGCGGGGAGAGCCTGGATTTCGCCCTCCGGACCGTGCCTTTCAGACCCGGCCTCCGAGCGGCGTCACGACACGGAGCAGTAAAGGGGGGGAGGCGGGGAGCGCCCGTCCCTGCGCCCGCAGTCTGGTGGGGTTGAGTCAGCCCGTGACTCAGCCGCGGCTCAGCGCCG
>NW_009258956.1:289199-293344 GCF_000687185.1 Egretta garzetta | reverse complement strand
CACCGCTGCGCCCCGCTCTGCGCCCCCCGCCCGTGCCCACCTCTGCCGCCACCTCCCCGCAGGCGGCTTCCCAGCGGGACCGTCCCCTTCTCCCCGCCCGTCGCCGCAGGGCGCTCCTCGGCGTGCTTCTTCGTATCACAGTTTTCTGGTATTTCTCTTTTTTTTTCTAAACGCCTAGCCGCCTTGCGGCACAGCGCGCAGACGAGGAGCTGCACGAAGCCTCACAAGCTGCTGAAATTGCGGGGAAAAAAGCCGGCTGTACTCGTTCGGGGGCTGCCAGGCAGCACGTAGGCTCTCGGCAGCACCTGCGGACGTGGGGAGATGCCGCACGAGAGAAAGGAGAAGGAAGGAGGAGACGTCTCGGGCAGAGATGCTGCTCAGATCCCACCGTGCTGGATCTGTACCATGCACAGTCTGGAGGCTCACAGCTTTATGCCTTTTTTTTTTTCTTTCCCCCCCCCCCCCCCTGCAGTTTATTCAGTGAACTCTGAGGAACCCGAGAGCCAGCGCTGTTGCTCCAGAAACCATTTTGAAGGAGATAACTCTAAAAGATTTATCACTGAACCTACCGTACCTCAGCCACACGCTTTAACACAGTGCTGGCCAGCAGCACCCCCCGCAGCCCACGCCCAGCCCCTCTCCGGACGGGAACAAACCCGGAGCCGCGCTGGGAGCGCTTGCTCAGGATCAGGGCGCGGTAAAGGCACGCTGCGCTGGAGGCGGGGGCCGCAAATAAAAACAGATCAAGAAAAGGAAATCGCTTGCTCGCTGGCTTTCCAAACACAGCAGCACTCTGCCAGCCGCACACGCTCAAGAGTGGGCTGCAAGAGCGGGGTTAGGGGGAGGGCAGGCGAGCGACGGAGCGGGGCAGACCCCGAACACGCACCTCCCCGGGGAACACCTGGGTGCAAATGGAAACGCCACCCAGGCAGGCACCGGTGCTCAGGGTAGGAGCTACGAGCACGCGAGAGGCGTAGGTTAACGTTTGCGAGCTGCCGGCAAGGGGACGGTGCCACCCGCGCGCTGAGGAGGCAGAGAGAGGCCACAGCGCCCGTGGGCTCTCACCGGCTGTCCTGGCATGGGCTGGCACACCAACAGCCCCCCGTCCATCCCGGCACAAGCTGGCACACCAACAGCCCCCCGTCCATCCCAGCACGGGCTGGCACATCAACAGCCCCCCGTCCATCCCGGCACAAGCTGGCACACCAACAGCCCCCCGTCCATCCCAGCACGGGCTGGCACATCAACAGCCCCCCGTCCATCCCGGCACAAGCTGGCACACCAACAGCCCCCCGTCCATCCCAGCACGGGCTGGCACATCAACAGCCCCCCGTCCATCCCGGCACAAGCTGGCACACCAACAGCCCCCCGTCCATCCCAGCACGGGCTGGCACATCAACAGCCCCCCGTCCATCCCGGCACAAGCTGGCACACCAACAGCCCCCCGTCCATCCCAGCACGGGCTGGCACATCAACAGCCCCCCGTCCATCCCGGCACAAGCTGGCACACCAACAGCCCCCCGTCCATCCCAGCACGGGCTGGCACATCAACAGCCCCCCGTCCATCCCGGCACAAGCTGGCACACCAACAGCCCCCCGTCCATCCCAGCACGGGCTGGCACATCAACAGCCCCCCGTCCATCCCGGCACAAGCTGGCACACCAACAGCCCCCCGTCCATCCCAGCACGGGCTGGCACATCAACAGCCCCCCGTCCATCCCGGCACAAGCTGGCACACCAACAGCCCCCCGTCCATCCCAGCACGGGCTGGCACATCAACAGCCCCCCGTCCATCCCGGCACAAGCTGGCACACCAACAGCCCCCCGTCCATCCCAGCACGGGCTGGCACATCAACAGCCCCCCGTCCATCCCGGCACGGGCTGGCATACCAACAGCCCCCCGGCCGTCCCGGCACGGGCTGGCACACCAACAGCCCATGCTCTCTGCTCGCACCACATCCTGCAAGCACGGGAAGGCTCCGATGGGGAACCGCGTTACTGCCGCCGAGCACCCGGCCAGGGCGGGCGTCACCGCCCTTCGCCGGCAAGGCAAACCCATTGCAGATGCTTTCTTGCACCACGTACAGCGTACGGACGTCAAAGCTGAGCCAGAGCTATTCAGGGAAAAAAGGCGAAGGAAGATGAGCCACTGCAACAAATCGGGACAAGGATTCATGTTATTGTTTAAATTTTTGAGGGGGAAAAAAAAATCCCACTACAGGCAAAAAGAGAGCTCTCCTAGCTCCCAGCTCCCACATCCTTACAGCTAAATCCCACGTGGCTGTGGAACACCCTAGCAAAACTACCCTCAAACAAACACAACGGCCTGTGTACGGCAGCCCAGGAAGCACGACCGCGTTACACAAATCATCTAAGGTCAACTCCGCAACCGGCACAGCCAACGCCGATGTTGCAATCCCGCTTCTCACAAGAGCCAAAATCAAAGTTTAGGAACAGAACAAGAAGCAGCAGCCTCCCCCTCCTCCGGGGGCGCTTGGCAAGCGGCGTTTCTGCCCGGGCAGCGGGGAGGTAGCGGGGGCTCGGGGTCTGTGTGCTGTAGCACCTTTGTTCGAGACAAAAGCCCGTCTGCCGGCAGCCTGCTAGCCACGCACGGCAGCCTGCTAGCCACGCACAGCAGCCTGCTAGCCATGCACGGCAGCCTGCTAGCCACGCATGCTTGGGCGGGCACTGCCGGGTGCGTGTCGTTAGATGGGTGCCACTCATTGCACGTGCACGGGCTCGGGGGCGCCCCTCCGTCCCCGTAGGACGTGGGCAACTTCTGTGCCCCTATGAACACGCCTCTACCTGCTAAAGGGAAGCCGGCCTGGAGCCAGGCTGAGGAACAGAAGGGTCTGAAACGCCCCACCAAGGGGTGTGCAACGGGGTGGTGCAGGGGGGAGCAAGGTGCCGAGGAAGTCTTTTCCCATCTCAAGCACCTGATCCCCAGAGTAAAAGGTCTCGGAGAAGAGAAACAGGCTCCTGCTCCGTACCAGTCTGCCTCTCCGGGCGTGCATCCGCAGCTCCCTGCTGCTATCTCCTCCCCAGCGGCTGAGTCACTTCCTCGCTTCAGGCTCCACCAAATAGGTTGCTAGAGGCTCGCCCACACCTTTCCAGCCTTTGGCGAGCCCAGTTTGCCTTTAAAAGCATCTTTGAGCGCAGTGACCACCTCCGGGTCTCCGGCTGTGCTCCGCGCCGGCAGGGAGCCGGGCTGCCTCCCCTTGGCTCAGCCCTGCCGCTTGCACGCCCGCTTCCCCGGGAAGGACGAGCTCAGGAGAGGAAGGGGAAGCCGTGTCCGAAGGCAGAGGGTCAGGCGCCAGCCAAAAGCGGAGGGGGAACGCGGGAGGCAATGGGCAGGGGCGTCTCGGGGGCCGCACTGCTGCTCCTTTGCTCCCGGCAAAGCCAGAGCCTGTCCCCCGGCGGCGTTCTGCTCTCCCCGCTCTCCTCGTCATTTGGTTTCCTTCTCGCTGCCGCCAGCAGAAGCACTTCTAACATCTCTGCAGGCAGAGAGAGAGCAGAGCCCTGCGAGGAGCAGCAAACTGCTGCTGGGGACAGGGAAAGCGAGCGGGGGGAGCTCTCCCGTGACATTTTAGCTGTCACTAGGGTCAGACAGCCCTGAAGCGACTTTGGGTTTAAATTCTCAACCAAGCATTGAACGTGGCACAAACACCCTCGACAAAAAGCGGCAGCTATGGTTCTGGCTAAACGGCTCTGCCTTGCCCCGGTCACCCTCCCTCCAAAGGTGACACTGCCGAATTTATGCCAGGGAGCCACTACGGCAGCAGGAACGGTGCCAAAGCGCTCCCCGCGCCGCCCGTTCGGAGGGCGGGTGAGGAACACCCGTGCCGGGCTGTAACCCCACCAGCTCGCCACGGCCGGGGGCCACCCTTTCCCCCCCCCCCAACTGCAAGCCCCGAATTATTCATTCAGCCATGCACTCGCCCATCTGCACGCCACGAAGGCAAACCCACCGCTGCATCCCTGCAAACGGCCGTCGGTATGAGCTGTCGCCTAACGAAATGAATTGGTGTTTTGAAACTTTCTCCCCGGGGCAGAGAGTTCGTCAACTGCAAAAATTACCCTTCGGCACGCAGAAACCCACAGTAACGCCGAGCCGGCCCCAGGACGTGGGCCCACGAGGGCCCCGC
>NW_009258956.1:282452-289178 GCF_000687185.1 Egretta garzetta | reverse complement strand
GGGGCCTGCGTCCCCCAGGTGGCACCTTTTAAAATCCCCCCTCCCAACTCCTGAACCAGAGGAGACCGGCCGGCAGCTCACGTAGTGTGGGGGAGAAGGGACAGAAATCACGTAGGAGGTCACAACGGAGGCTGACGCACCGCGTCCTGCACCAGACCACCCCACACGCTCGCCAGAGGGTAACAGTAAATACATCTTTTTTACCATTTTTAAGCATATTCCCAACTTTTAGTCCCTTTTATCTCTTTGCGATCCTTACCTGACCAGAACTATTTCCAAGTGCAGGTTTCCTAGAGATGTCCAGACAGGACCTACACAAACCTCTGCCCGTACAGCCACAGCTAAGCCCCTCGCAGCCAAACAGCATTATTTTCTCCACGCCAAGGCTTTGCAACAGCTCTCCCCAACTGCTTTCCGAAACAAACAGCCCATTCAAGGCCCCCGTAGCTACGTGCGGCCACGGCACGCGAGAGCCACGTGAACCGGCCACCCTTCTGCCACACCATGCGACCTGCCCGACCACAACCCAGCCAGGCTGAACCACCCACAGCAGCACCAACGCTCCCAGGAACCGGGCGTGTATGGAGGACGCGTTGCTCAGTCACCCTGCAACCACCAAAACGACCTTGGCAGTCCCAAGACCAGGGGCAAGCAGGTCACCTTCATGCCCCTATGGTCCTGGGGACCACCCGCACCAGCCCCAAATCGCTGACTGAAGGAGCCACAGAGGCCCAGAGGGCCAGAGGGTCACACCTCCAGCCCATCAGTACGACCTCCAGGCGGTTCTACGTGGGTTTGACAATGCCTGTACGCACACTGGAAGTAATTTTTCAATTTTAAGATAGTGAAGTGCTAAAAGTTTAAAGCCCCAAACCGACGGAACGCGGCTGGAGAGGCATACAAACGCATTCACGTAGGCATACGCGTGTTTATCAGGTTTACTTTCGGCAGATGCATGCAAGCTCATTTTTTTTACTGCTTGTTTTTCTTTTAAAGAGTACTCAGCTTTTTTCTCTTCTTTTCCAAGTTCTTACTAGCAGGCCCAGCACTGCTTCTTGAACTCCGCAGTTCATGAACTGGACCAGTTAGAAAGGGAGAAGGGGCCACCCGCCAGCGGAATGGGTGCCTCCTCACACAGCCATCTCTTGTCCCGTTAAATATATCATTAAGGACACTTAATCCACTCGGCTCCAGACGCGTACGCACGTACCACGGTACTTATCCTCTTCAATTAAAGAATACAGGGAATCGGACAGAACGCTTCAGCCCGGCCCGCTTGCGTGCCTGGCACCGTGCGTTCCCCACCGCCCCGCCGCTCTCGGTTCCAGGGTGGAACACGCCATTTCTGTACCTGTATCCGAGTCTTTTTGATCTCCATTTGTTCCAACAGTGAAAGGCAACTTCCGCTTGGTCGCTCGCTCTTTCACCTCTTTGCCGCCATCGCTCCGGTCCAACTTTGGAGTCTTGGTTAGAGAAACTTTATCTTTATCCTGGAAAGAGAAGAGACCGGATTAACAAGGGCCTTTCCCAGACTGTGCCCACCGAAACCCCTCAGCATCCTGCACCAGCCTCACCCAGGACCTGTCCTCTCCTTTTGCAGAAAGGAGCCTCCACCGAGCTAAAATGCTAACATTTCACTAGAGAAGAGTGAGGCCAACCAAGGCTGCTGCGTGGTGCAAAACCTGCAACCAATTCACCTAAAAACCAGAGCCAACTCCTTGCGTGCAGCTGGGGACGTGCCCAGCGGTGAGCACAGGGGGAAGGCAGGCTGGGGTGGGGGAACCCAAGGATTTCCAGACACAACCACCCCCGTCTTTTTGGGAAGGGTTTCCCAACCCTGAGCAGAAGTGGGATGCAGGGAAGCGCACACAGCATGCCTGGAGGATGCCCAAAACCTGGTGTTAAAGCCCTTGGTTCAACGTGGAGAGCTGAGGGCTTCTCCTTGGGGCCCGCGGCATTTCTAGCGCAAGAATACAGCATTACTGTTTGACCTTCCATGATAACATGTTATTCCAGAGAATATTCTGGCAGCGGGTAAGCCTGCTAACATCACTGCCCGCCACATGCACTTAGAAGGTTCACCTTGTACAGTCAGCCTAACGATCTGTTCTGGAAAGGCCACTATAGCTCTGCCTGTATCTATAGGCAGCACTCTCCATCCGAGGGCAAGAAGCTCGATCTGCTCCCGGCTCTGCCATGATAACATGTTATTCCAGAGAATATTCTGGCAGCGGGTAAGCCTGCTAACATCACTGCCCGCCACATGCACTTAGAAGGTTCACCTTGTACAGTCAGCCTAACGATCTGTTCTGGAAAGGCCACTATAGCTCTGCCTGTATCTATAGGCAGCACTCTCCATCCGAGGGCAAGAAGCTCGATCTGCTCCCGGCTCTGCCTCCATCGCAAAGGGTCCAACCGCAGCAACGTCCAGCGGTGTCCCCAGCCCTGTCCCCAGCCCCGAGCCCTGTCCCCAGCCCTGTCCCCAGCCCCAGCCTTGTCCCGAGCCCTGGCCCCAGCCCCAGCCCCAGCCCCAGCCCTGCTCGCTCCCCCCGATCCATGTTTGGGGGTTGATCAACTTTAAGTCCCAGCTGTGTGCAAAACCCAGCCCAGGCGTCCCCAGTGGCTGAAATTTAAGCCGTCCCTCTCCCATGCAGGTTTCTACTGGGATTTTAAGAGGAGGAAGCTACCCTGAGAACAAACCTACCCGTACTGGATCAATGGGAAGCGATGCCGACGCCGGCCGAGCATTCACGGCTTTCCCAGAGAGGCAGCCCTACGCCTGCTTCGCTCCAGCCTCGTTTACTCGGGTTGGTTTGGATTTTAACGTACAGCGAGGGGGAAGCAGGCGATGCTGGGGACTGCTCGGTAGGAGCAGCGGGAAGAAATTTTGCAGAAAGACCCCGAGCAAGACGAAGTCGCCAAGTATTGAGACAGGCAAGATTTTTCACGTGAACAGCTGAAGCTGGTACGCAACGCAAACTTGAGGAGTTTAGTGTGCTGAGAATATACAGGGACCGCAGTCAGGCACTTGTGGGTTCTGTCTTTGAGAGACAGCAGTATTTTAAGCAAGGGCTTCTGCTTTGAACGCTGTGCCCCTGCGGTAAAAACAAGGCCAGAGCGAGCAGCTTGTGACGGAGCCGATTTCAACAACCCAGCAAAGCCCAGACCCCTAAGCTTTAGATTAAATAACAGAATCTCGATCCGTTAGATCATGCAAGACCATCAGTGGAAACTCAGACAAGCGAATCCAAGGGGAATTCCCTCGTTCGGAGGAGCCCAGGGACGCCGCCTGCATCAGCCTCAGCACCCTGGCAGGTGGCTCCCGCGCCAGCAGTCACAAGACCCCGTCGTCACCGGGAACGCTGCTCCTTCCTCTTTCCGAGTTTCTGTCTGGCGCCCAGACTTCACCCGCGGATTAAAGAGAAACCGTTTTTTACTGGGACCAGCGGGTTCTGTTCGCACGTCCCCTTGGCGACGGGCAGCGTGGCAGCCCTGCGGCAGCACGCCCAATACTCGGCCCCCTCTCGCCCATGCTCCGATGCAATGCCGAGGCCTGCAAAAAACGGGTTGGGGAATCCCTTTTTTGGGTAAAGCAAGCTAAACAAACCTATCACAGTGGCTCTTGTGGCCGGAGGGAGCCGAGGCACGTTCAGACGAGCAGGACTCCACCTTGGGAGCCCAAAGACGGGCAGCCGGGCTCGGGAGCAGCCGCCGAGAGCCCTTCCTCAGCGCAGGAGTCAGCGGAGCGACGGGACAAAGTCCCAACAGCCAAAATAAACACCCCAGCGTTTCATTTAAACACTCCGGATTTAAATACTTCTGTCTGACTTTTTTCTGCCGCGAACAAAAATAGTTTGCAATAACAAATGATGCCCCTTCCATTGCCAGCTGCTCTTCTGAGCAGCTCCGAGGCGTGAGCAAGGCCAGGGACCACCGCTCAGCTCCCAGGAGTGCCCTGTTGCAAGCAGGTACGTTGCTCTGTCCTTTCCCTCCCCAGTTTAACACAAGCTCGAGCAGCAGTGCTACGCTCAAACCCCACGAACCCTGCATCGGGGCCGAGTGTCCGAGCGGCCGCGTCGATGCGGGGTGAAGCACCGTCCTCCCCGGGTACGACGACTGCAGAGACGTGGCCCCGGCGCTCCCCTCAAAAACTTCAACCCTACTTCAAGACAACCATCAGCCCAACAATTTTTAGCCTTAAGAGTGAGGGACAAGAGAATAAAAGCAGAGAAGACCACGTGTGCGTCTCCTCCGCTGCTGCCCACGCCAGATTGCATCCGAGCCGCTCCACCATCGGGGAGCCATGGGATTGGGAGCAAAGCACCGGCGAAACGTGGCATCTGGAAGGGCATTTGCACCTCTGGCGCCCAGCACCCGTGGCTCAGGATTGCTGGCACCGAGCAGCATCAGTCCTCAGCAAGAGAGGTGCTTCTAGAAGACTCCGAGGCAGATCAGTCACAGCTGGCGCCTCGAAAAAGGCATTTCCCTGCATCAGCCGCCCTGCTCGCTTTCTGCACCGGCATTTCCTCGCCCGGCCCCTTCGAGCAGGCTGTTCCACCCAGCGTTCCAGCACCAGGATGCTCTTCGCCTGCTCTCGCAGCAGTGGGGCGGGATGCGGTGGGATTGCCTCCGCTCCCAGCATTTCCTCCAGACACCAGTTTCACGGTGGGAGCTCCAACAAGAGGTCAATTGTGCTCAATACAAAAAAATACAATTTTTTCATTCTTTGTTACCTTAAAAGCGATTTCAGCTGGAGCAAACCCATCGTGCCATGTCCCGTGCCACCCGAAAAGCACTGCCCCACAGGCAACCCCGCCCCAGGCATCAGCTGGCAGCACCGCTGCTCTTGCACCCCATGTAAAAGCAAAGGACAATTGGTTCCAGCTTGTTTAAAACATACCTCCTCTAAAATTCCCTTCATCTTGGGGCTTGGCTGCTGTGGTGAGAAAGCCTAAACCTGGGGGTGCAGGGGGGCTGTGGTGCCTGCGTGCCAGGGCAGTCCTCTGCCGTACTGATGCCATCTGGGATCTCTGCACGCTCGGGAATAACCAAAAGGGCAGGACGGGTAAAAATGCAACTTATTTTGAAAAGTTATTGCAATGTTGCTAGAAGCTCCGTGTCGGAGGAGAGACAAAGTAGAGAGGAATGAGGTAAAAAACCTTCCCAGACAAAACGGTGGGATTTCCAGCATGGAAACGGGAACGGCTGTGTGAACCCCAGCACCGGGCACGCTCGGGCAACGCTTCGTTTGCATGCGCCCTAACGCTGGGAGCTGCTGATCCAGTAAGTTCAGCAAAATTAAATACGAAGGAATGAAGGAAGTGGCGGCAGGCCGGGGACTGCTTTGAAGATTAATTTGTACAGTAGCACGACGATAACCTTTTACAGTAATTGGAGCAAGGAAGATCCAAACTTTGCTCCCCCCTGAAAAGGAGCGACAGAGGGTGCCCTGCAGCAGCTGCGGTGAAACCACCGCCGAGAAACTGAGGCAGCTTGGAGAGCCCTATTCCTGAAATAACATGCATTTTCATTTTCTTATTCGAAGCTTTACTTCCCTAATTATTTCCAAGTTTGCACTGAAGAATGTCATCTTCTTCTTGAGCAAAAGCTGTTTTCATTTTTAGGTCATCTCATGTTTAAAGTAAGCTCAGGCTCATCTGACCGGTACAAGAATTGGGTTTCACAGAAGGAACGACTCCAACTTAACCAACATTGCAGAGAAACTTGGATGAACATCTGTGTGTAGGATGGGCTTGGGGCTCTCAAAGGCTGGGCAAGCTCTTGCTGAGGGTAGGAGAGGCAGTCTGGGGACAGGGGGTCCTGTTGAGAGCTCAGCAACAGACCCAAGTTCCCCCTGTAGGTGTGAATAGAAGCTGCTTTGGCAAAGGGCAGGCAGACCACGGCTTCAGGAGAAATCCCCCCCCGTCACGCTGCGTTATCAGCGAGGTTTACTCGAGGAATAGCTGTGCCCCCCTCGGCTTACGCTTGCCACCGTTAGAAGATGCAGCACAAGCCGCTATCAGCCATCACGGCTGGGAGCACAAACCCACCACGACCTGGCCGCCGGAGCTATCACGATACGAGCCACGCGTGCAGCGTACGGACTGGAAGTGCTTCACAGCTTCTCTTCACAACCACGATCTCTCAGCAGCGAGAGACCCTGATAGCAATCTGCTCAGGTCATCGATGACATCCTCAGCTAAAAGCCACTTTTCACCCTCATGCAGGACCCCAGCCAGGCCAGCTTACTGTCCAAATGCAGGCTCTCAGAGCAAAACCGAGCCCGTAGTTCTTTTAGGTGCAAGATACCGCAAGGCAGAGCCACGCACAAGCCCACGCAAAGAAATCTGTATTTGCAGCAGAGCAGCCGAGCGCGTCTCTAGCTTGCTTGACAGGAGGGGCCGTGCGCCTGCAGCTCTGCCCATCGGAGCTCCCGTGCCGCTGCCTCTGCCCGCCCGCCCAGCGCTGCGCCCGGGCCGTGCCTTGGCTCCCACACCGGCAAAACCTGACTCACGGCCCAGCCGCTTATGCAAAGACTTGCGTTACCAGCGATGGAAATCCCCAAAGCCCTTTGTTCTCCAAAAGGAGTTGAAAGTATTTCAGGTTGCAATGCTAGCAAGAAGTAAGCAGCAACGAAAAAAACCAGCGCCGGCTGCCTGGGAGGAGGAGAGGAGCCCAGAAGGAGGAAGGGCTCCAACAGCCCTGCCCCTGGGCGACCCGCGCCGA
>NW_009258956.1:281388-282328 GCF_000687185.1 Egretta garzetta | reverse complement strand
GCCCAGACAGCGGGTGGAGAGAAGGGGCAGGGAAGGGTTCGCACCCCGCGTAACAAAAAGGCACGGACACAGTTTTACCCCGAGAGCCCACTGGACGTGGTGGAAACCAAACCCCAGCACCCCCAACACCCGGGTCTCTTGTGGCCTTTCCAAAATGACCTAGATGACCTCTAGGGGTTCCTTCCAACCCAAAACATTCTATGATTCTATGATTCTATAAAACCAGAGTACAACGCACACACACCTGCATGCAAAGTTTCAGAAACTCTGAATTTGGGTCACGATCGACGCTGCAATTAAACATGATGGAGACAACTGGAACTGAAGCCCCATTTCGGCGTGCCTCGGGCCTTCGCTAGGGTTGGTAAGGAACACTGCCCTGCAACGGCTACGGGCTGCTCATCTTCACCGAGTCGTCGGCTCTTCGTTATCGAAGTCACCCAGTGCTTCTTCTGCACGTTTCATGCCCCAGCGGGTGGCTCTGCGCTGGATGCACAGCCCAGCACTCGTTCGTACGGCACGGGAAAGCCCTAACAGTCCGACAGGTTTCAAGAAGAATTGAGAAATGAATCGTGGAATGCCAGGTTGGAAGCGACCTCAGGGATCATCTGCTCCAACCTTTCTAGGTAAGAGCAGAGTCTAGACAAGCTGGCCCAGCACCCTGCCCAAGGCTGAGCCTTCAACATGAACTTCGGAAATCACGGGAGTCATCGAACGGAGGACTACGCTCCCTTTTCTGGAACTGGGAGAAGAGAGAGGGGGAAAAAAAGCAAAAGCTTTTCTGAAGGGCAGGAAAAATAATGAAATAGGAGCATTCACGCTACTAAAATTATCATGGATAAGAAGCGTAGTACTTCCCCCCTTCACTCCTGTGGAAGCCAACTGAGCTTGATGCAGTTATGGGGACCAGCAAGGTCCCACGCTCCCTCACCAAGAAAGC
>NW_009258956.1:275236-280983 GCF_000687185.1 Egretta garzetta | reverse complement strand
GAGAAACAGCTCCTTGCTCCTCAGCAGCAACGCAGATGAAGCATCCAACGCTGTCGGCCACCGAGGGCAACGGGGACACGGCCCGTGAACCACTTCGCTCTGGTGGCTGCGCCCGCGGAGGCGAGACCTCACCAGTTAATGGTGAGACCCTCCCGTGGAAGGGCACGGAGCAGAGCTGGGAGGGGTTCCCTCTCCTAATTAGCTTTACGAGGAAAGGCAGCAGCTCGCAGCCTCTTCCCCGAAGCAGGGGCGCTCTGCAGAAGGGGCAGCGAGCCCGGCTGTAACACATCCCAGCGCAGAACTCGTGTGTTTCCCACGGTGCTCAGCCCGCCGCGACGCCAGGACCGCCGAGCATCCGGCACCGTGACCCGCCTTCGGCGCCAGAGCTTCAGAGCCCAAACACGTAAAAACCGTTTAACGTCAGAAAAACCCTGTCGATATTAAGGTCACGTTGGGAGGAAAACACTTAAGTGGCGACGCAGCTATTGCTCCGCCACGCTCCCGTGCGGCGCGGGCTCTGCCGTAGCTGCCTCCTGCGAGCCTCCGCCGGCAAGCGCACGGCAAGTCGCAGGCTTGGGTCTTTGAAAGTGTTGACAAAAGCAAGATAAATTAAAAGCAGCGGCTTGCCTGACAGGCAGGTACAACCGCGTCTGGGAGGAGGAGGTCATTAACCGAGTGCTTTTAGCCTGAGTCACTGCTCCAGCTCACGCTCCAGAATTAACCAGAAAGGGGGCGATTTGCTGCACCGTGGCCTCTGAGGCTGGATCTCAGCTCGGTCCCCGGAGGATGGGAGCCTGCAAGCTGCTTCTCCGTTGAGAAGCCCAGAATGAAGTGAGCAGAAAGGCTCTTCCCCATCCTTACTCAACACCACTCAGCGCAGGGCCTGCGCCAGCGCCTCTGAATGGGAAGTATGAAATTATTTGTGTCCTAGTTATTTAGCCAGCGGGAGATAACTCCCGTTCCCGGCGTCCCTAGCACCGCTCGACAAACCTGCTCTGTAAATAACAGGCAGCCTTTAAGCTGCCGCGAGTGGATGAAATAAAATGGGAGCTGATTCATATTATAACTGATCCTCTCCCTCCCAAAGCACCTGCGCCAACATTAAGCTTCTTACACAGCGCCGGCAAAACCCTGTATTTACATACCCTGCGCTGCCGGGCTCAGCCTCATTTGCCAGGGTAAACGCCGGTGTTTTCCTGATGCAACAGGGCAGCCGTTTCACCTCCAACACCCCCGCTCCCGGTTCTTGCCCCGCTCCGACAAACCCCACGCCGTGCCCCAGCAAAGTGCCCGTGCCCTTGCAACGCTCCTGCCCTCGGCGCCGCTCCTGGACGCACGCCGACACGGAAAGGGGAACGGGGCAGACGCTACCAGTGCGCTCGATACCCAAATTTCTGCCTGGGATTTTCCCATTGTCATTTTCCTTGTTTTGTCAATAATACGACCTCAATCTAAGAGGAGTTACTGGCATCAGCGGGTGGGATCGCAGGGGAAGCGACAGAGCAAGCGACGCGGCATCGCCGCTGCTGGCAAAGCTCAGCTTCGGCTCCCAGGGCCTGGCAGAAACTCCTGGGGGAATGCTGAGAACCTGGAGCAAGGAGGTGAAAGGAAGGCGGATGGTAGTCGTTTCCATAGTAGAATACAGTAGATGTAGCTTTTAATTTTTATGTAAAGGTAACATTTTACGCAGCTTTCTGCACGACTATTTACTGGGAACTGCCGATACTGAGAAGGATGAAAAAAAAACGGAGTAAGAGGAGGCAGAGTGTAAGTCTGGAGCAAAACGAGAATCTGGGAATGAAGAGAAGCATGAACTTATTTATCCTTCAACTCAGATTTCATCTCCATAACCTCACCTGAAGCCCAGTCAAAACCTAAACACTTCAAACAAAACCCCAGAAGCAGTAATTTCAGCGGAGCAGCTCACACGCTGAGTCCTGGTCAGGCCACACTCAGAGCCCAGACTTCTGGGCGAAGCAAGAGCAGCCAAAGCTGACACAGAGGCGGCATTTACAGCCCGAGGAGGAGGAGGAGGAGGAGGAGAAACTCCTCCCTCGCACAGCACGCACTTGCGAGATCACCGCATTGCTTGGTCCTTCCGCAGCTTACCGCAGGAAGCCTGCAAAATGCACGGTACTTGCAGCAGAGAATCTTGCAAAGCATCCCCCCAGTGCTCGGCCGAGGCGGGTCTGCACGGCGGCAGCACTTCCCGGGAAGTATCGCAGCCACCGAGAAATACAGCGGACCCCATCAGCTGGCGGAGTGCCCATACACGGATTTGATTCCGGTGACGACAGCCCACGGCAACCTCCTGCCACATGAAACACTGCCACGGCTTGAAGACATCAGGCATAAGGGGCGGCATCCCTAAGGGAAGGCAAGTGAACCGAAGACGCTACCTTTTTCCCCGTTTGTTTCTCCACCATGTCGTTGCTGAGAGAGAAATCTTCTGGCTGTGGTGTTTTAGAACACCCACCCTTGGGCATCGTTCTGCCTTCCTTACTTGATCTTCATTTATGCTGCCATCGCCTCATCATCAACCGTCTGTTTAGAGAGAGGAAAAGAGAAGTTAGATATCTCAAAAGGATCTTTCCACGGGGGGGGGGGGAAAGGCAAGACACTTCCCACGGGGATAAACCCCCACCGAACTCTTCGAAGGCAACCCCAGGATGGCAGAGCACCTCCAAACGCCGTGCACCGCAGACCGGAGCGGGCAAAGCCGCCGCTGGCTCCTGCCACCTTCCGCACGGGAGGCACGCCGGGACCTGCAGCTGCAGACACCACTTGTGTCATGTGCGAGGGATAGCCTGAAGTGGATCGGTGCCCAGAGAGCAATATCTCTCCTCTTCTTCATCTACAGCATCACAGCAAGCCTACATAAAGCTGCTTGCAGCCACAGCTCCATCCGGAGTGCGGGGCCACGGGGCCAGACCCTCTGGGTACGCGTCTGGGGCAGGGACAGCTCTGCTGCCCCAGTCCGTCACGCTGAGTTCCCAGACACTCCAGGACCAACACGCGCATTGCTAAATTACAAAACCTGCTTCTAAAACGCCCTTTTGGAACGGGTCACCACTATGAGACGAGACCAGAAACCGCCAAGGGGGCACAGCCTTCCCGGAGCCGTTTGCCACGGGCTCCTCACCCCGGCCCCGGCGCTGCCGCCGCGCCGTGGCCTAGGTGAGGCAGTTTGGAGAATACCAAAGCGCTCCTTGCTCCTGCCTTGTGTTGCCTGGTTACAACCGACATCTGAAATACAGCGAAGCACGACCTGCGACGGGATCAGAAACACCGGCTGAAGCCAAGGCAGGCAAGGCCTTTTTAGGTGAACAAAAATATCTCCTCTCCCGAGACCAGAGGCTAAAAAGCATCCATGCAACAGCGGATCTCCAAGGAGTGACCCACATCAATCCCTACAGCACAGGTCTCCTCATACTTATGCTGAAAGGGTGTAAACAGCCACCACTCTTTCCACAGCTAATTGCCACCTGACAACACCACACATTGCACCCATTAACTTCTTATAATAGCGGCTGGGTCTCTGCAGAGCTACAATTGCAGGAAATCGTCCAGGAACAAAGTCATGCAGCGCTCCATCACAAGATGGGAATTCTGTGGGCGGGGAGAGAGAAGGAAAACAGCGGAGAGGAGAGGAGCCAACCCCTCCCCCCCGCTCGGGGCTGGGGGACGAAGCAGCCCGGACCTCAAACAGCGTCCTGGCCAGCACCAGGAGAGCCCAGCACCATCTCGCCGGGTGCTGGGTCCCCGTACCTGCGGCAGCCGGGGCAGGACGGGGGGTTAAAGGCTGGAGGAACACTGGCGCGGTGTTTTCATCAGCCGTGTATTTTAGAAGTTCCTTGGAAATCCTTTCATAGTTTAAATGTTTAATTTACGCTTCAGAGGCTTTAGGGCCCTTTGGGCTGGTTTGTGGGTTTTGTTGTTTAAAAAAAAAAAGTGATTCGGAGGCGCCAGCCCAGCCCCGCAGCAGCACCAGCTCCCAGACCAAAGCTCAGGGCACAGACAGTGCTACGACATCCCGGCGCTGGCGTTGCCAGCAGGAGACTCTGCTTTGCAAGGCGCTGATCCTCTGCCCCAACCCCCTCGCCCGGGCTACGGGAGGACAGTTACCCGTGTTCGGGAGCGGAGGCTTTGGGGACTGAGGCCTCTTTGTGTCCCCCCTCTGCTCGATGCGGGGACAAGCTGCCGTGCTGAGTTTTGGGGCTCCCAGCCAGCAGCCCCCAGCCCTTTCCTTCTGGATGCGAGAGCCGGGAAGAATCCGAAGTGGAAAAGACACGAGCAGGCTGATCCTCATTGCTGCAGCTGAGAAGTGAAAACAAGGGGGGAAAGTGCAGAAAATTCCACATACCAACCCGGCATGGCCATACAGAGAGAACAGAAAATCTTCTGCTAGAGCGAGGGGATGACGGCAGAAATCTGCCTCTCCAGATTTCTGCTCTTCATCATTTGCAGGGCCTGCAGCCCAGCACAAGCGCCAAAGTTCAAGCACCACAAGGGCTGACTGAAAACAGCACCTTAAAAAGGCAGCTCGGCCGTCCTCGGGCGCGCTCGGCGCCGGCAGCGCTGAGCATCCCCGGGGGCACAGGCGCTGCAATTGCGTCCTCTAGAAGCGGCTTCGGCCATTTACAGCCTCGAGAACCTCACTCCGTCAGCCATCGTTAACCAATTTGTAAAGCTGAAGCATTTTTTCCCCTCGGTTTCACCTTCTGGTGCTCATTACAGTGCAGAGAAAGGGGAAACGAGCAAATGCCGGAGCGCGGGCCTGGGAGGAGGCAGGAGGACACGGAATCGGCCACCTGAATAGATCCGCTTCAATATTCACTGCAAATTAAGAAGTGGAAATTCAGATGGCAACAGACACTTATTTGCACTTTGCAAAGGATATTAAGCCCGAGCAGCTCCAGTCACGCCGGTGATGAGCGCAGGGGCCAGCAGGGCTGGGAGCAGGGCATGCTCTGCTCCTGCCCCTGAACAGCCAAAAATTAAACCCACCTCGCTCCCCGTGCCTCCCTAAAACTGTTTCACGGCCTGCACGCTGTCGATTTATTCTGGAAAAAACACTGCCCACTCCCGACGTCTTTGTGGCTGTTTGTAGCCGGGGTAGGTACCTATTCACGTGGAGCCTCGAAAACCTGTTTAACTGAGAAAAGGCCAGACGGATGCCAGATTAATTCTGCGCCCCTTCTGTTCGTCGAGCTGACTCATTACACTTGGAAAGCTGGCTGCCTCTCCGTGTAAACAGAGCACTGGCCTGTTCAACAGCTTGGAGGGAGCATTGCATTTGCACAACAATTACCAACGAGGCTCGCAGGCTTCATTTCATTTTTAAGCACGTTTAATAAGAGTCAGAGGGGAGGTACAAATTCCCGGTTCGGAAGGGCTGTCTATCCCCAGCTCGCAGGAGCGACAGTGGAGCCTTTCAAAGTCGCCCATCTAGGGCTGCAGAGTAACAATTTGGCTTCAATCCCTCCTAATCTGGGAGCTGGACAAGCCCCCCCCCCCCTCTCTTTTCCACGACACCCCTCTCAACCTCACCTCCCTACCAGGAGACCATCATCACCCTTCCTATTTGGTAAACAATTAACTAAGCTCCTCGAACGAGATGATTACATGTCTGCCGCACAATAAGAAGTGGGAGACCGAGTGAGCTCAACGGAATATAATCCCTCGCACTTCTCCGGGCAAACAAAGGGGCTGTGTGCCTCTGGCCGGCAGCCAGCCCTGCGCGCGCC
>NW_009258956.1:272705-274835 GCF_000687185.1 Egretta garzetta | reverse complement strand
GGGGGGGCGGGAGCCGTGCCCACGGAGGCTGGCTGGGACCGGCAGGGCTCCGCAGAGCCAGCCCCGGCCATGCACACACACGATCCTCTCCTCTCCTCTTGCTGGGGCAAGGAACCAGGTGAAAATGTGTTGGGTTTGGTTTTTTGGTTTGGTTTTTTTTTTAATTTTGCCCAGGGCACGCCAAGCTGAAGCCACACACTGAGACCAAACATTTCTATGGAGGACCTCAAAAGGCAATGGTCCCAAAAGGGACGGGGAAGGGAAGGGTGTGGGGGGGTCATCTGTCCTGCCGAGCTGCAGGAGAAGGAAGAGAAGGAGGAGAAGAAAGACGACAAGGAGGAGGAGGAGGAGGAGAAGAAAGACGAGGAGGAGGAGGAGAGTACTGCTGGCTCCATGCTCGGCCCCGCTGGGCTGGCTGGGAGGCAGCACGGACCCATTGCACCCAATAGCCAGGACCCGGCTCCCGGCGAAGGCGATGGGCGAATTGGGATGGGCACAGAGGTACACAGCCAGAGCCCGCTCTCGGCCCCAGCCGATGCCAATGCCGTGCCTGACGGGAGGAGATTCCTTGTTAACGAACCCAACAGACCCCAGTTGTGCCCCTACCCCTCATGCCTGCACGGGCACAGCGAGCAACAGCCTCATCCGTGACCAAACGCAAACAGCGCCCAAGCCCTCCAAAGCTTCCAGCTGTGCCCCCAAGGCAGAGCCCCGGCGGCCCCCAGCTCTGCCCGCAGCACGGGCTGCCGTCCCTGTCCCCGCGCCCCCCCTGCCCTCCGCAGCGCCCCGCACGGGCGCTCGCACAGCCCCTCGCCTGCCATCGCTAGCTGAAGCCACAACAAATGAGCTCATGCCCAAGGTCTGTGCATCGAAGCCTGCCCGGACCCTGCCAGCTTGGAGTAAAAAACATTGTGCAGGCTTCTTTAAATGCCAGACAATAAGAAGAAAGCTGGCTGGAGGCTCTTACCCATGACAAAAAAACTCAAATGCAGGGATGGCAATTAGAGGCGCAGACGTTATTTGTACAAATCCAACACATTTGTTTGGTCTGAAAAGGTTGGAATATGAACAAGCCCCCTCCAAGCAGGAAAATTTTAAAACCTCAGGCTCCTTTTTGAGGACTCTGTCCCAGAAAAACAGGTGTCCTCAAATCTTTGAAAATTGCCTTAAAATAACAACTCGCAGAGATCACATCCAAAATGTGACACACCCCCGGCCCCCCAGCACTGGAAAGCGTGGGGAGAAAAACAAAAATCGAGGTCTTTCAGTCGTGCCCTTCTCCATCACCCCGCCGATACCTCCACCAAGACGTCTGCCACCCCAGCACAGGCCGTCCCCGAGCGGCGCGGCACGGTGGCACCTGCCGCGTCCACGCCAAGGTGATGGTGTACGGCACCAGCCGGCCGCACGTTCAGACAAAGCCAGCGCCACACTTCGACCCACATGCATCCCGTGCGGTGCCGTTTTGCCGACACGCTCCCGGCAGCCGAGACCGGGTCTTCACCAGCTCTTCCTTCACCTGTTAGGCCTACACAAGTCAGGATTAGTGCCCAAAACCGCCTGGGAGCACCGGCGCTTGGGGGAACAAGGACCAATTGTTCTTTGTGCTCCGGCTCAGCTCCGGAAGAGTAAAGTCCATCTTTTTTCCACCATGGGTACATAAGCCCGAGCGCAGCGGGAGGCCTGAAGCCCGCAGTGCAAACACAGGTGTGTTCATTCAGCCGCCGTACAATGGGTAATCACCCAGATTAGCTATTAATAAGATCCTGCAGCACGAGGTGCTAATTCTTACAGCCATTCCCCAAACAAGGAAAAGCGGGAGCTCGCTGCGTTTCCCCGCTCTGAAGGCGGCCGGTTGGAACGCGCGCTCACCTGCTGCCGTGCCTGGGGTTACCCCAGCTTCCCAGCTCCGCCGTGCCCCGCCTGCGACTCAACATCTTCCTTCTTTACCCTGGGGTACTTGCTCTCTTTTTTGTCCCTGGCTTTTGAAGGGGGATGTCGCTCTTTATCATAGAATCATGGAATGCTTTGGGGTGGAAGGGACCCCTAGAGGCCACCCAGCCCAACCCCCCTGCAGGAGCAGGGACACCTTGAACCACATCAGGTTGCTCACAGCCCCGTCCAACCTGG
>NW_009258956.1:271444-272396 GCF_000687185.1 Egretta garzetta | reverse complement strand
AAGCCCTGACCGGCCGCACTCAGCTCTGCCCGCAGCCTTCTCTTCTCCAGGCTGAACACCCCCAACTCTCCCAGCCTGGCCCCATAGCAGAGGGGCTCCAGCCCTGGGATCATTTTAGTAGCCCCTCGGATCATTTTAGTAGCCCTCCTCTGGCCCCGCTCCAACAGGTCCATGTCCTCCTTGTGCTGAGGGCTCCCGAGCTGGACGCAGGGCTCCAGGGGAGGTCTCCCCAGAGCAGAGCAGAGGGGCAGAATCCCCTCCCTCGACGCTGGCCACACTTCTCCTGATGCAGCCCAGGGTAGGGTTGGCTTCTGGGCTGCCAGCGCCCATGGCCGGCTCATGACCAGCTTTTCATCCACCAGCACCCCCAAGTCCCTCTCGGCAGGGCTTATCAGGAGTCTTTCTTCCCCTCTTTGCATGGCTTCTCCTCGCCTGTTCTCAAAATCAGCACCCGGTCCCCACAATAACCGCCCTTTCTTCCGCCTTTCACAAATATTTATTTCGCCTTAACCCGCAGTGCTTCCTGACCTCCCAATACGCCTGGAACTACGCACATCTGGATGCATTCGCACGGGGCTCGGGCAAGGCTTGCTTGCTTTCTCAAACCCATGCCAGCCGAGCAGGCTCAGCGACACGAACTGAGGCTGCGATTCGTGTTTCGAACATTTGTGAAACAGATGCACCTCCCCGGTGTGTGTCAGGACCCGCAGAAAATAACGCAACGGAGCAGCTCGGCCTGCCCAGGGCTCGTGCACGTTGACGTGCACCCGCGTCTTCAAGGACCATGGTCAAGATGATGCTTCTGGTTGACAGCCGGCTGAATATGAGCCAGCAGGGTGCCCAGGTGGCCAAGAAGGCCAATGGCATCCTGGCCTGTATCAGGAATAGTGTGGCCAGCAGGAGCAGGGCAGTGATCGTGCCCCTGTACTCGGTGCTGGTGAGGCCGCACCTC
>NW_009258956.1:263444-271245 GCF_000687185.1 Egretta garzetta | reverse complement strand
GAGTCCTCATCCCTGGAGGTATTTAAAAGAAGGATGGATGAGGTGCTTAGGGACAGGGTTTAGTGGTGGGATGGCAGGGTTAGGTTAAAGGTTGGACTCCATGATCTCAAAGGTCTTTTCCAACCAAAGTGATTCTATCATTCTATGCTCAAGACCTCGCTGGGCACTGTGCAAAGTCCAGCTCCTCAACGGTCCTCCGGCGATGACACGAAACCATCCCTGCTAAGGGGTGAAATTTAAACCACAACCCCCCGCACACGTAACCCGCGAGCGTCACCTCCTAGCCCCGCACATGAAGACCAGGCAATGGTCTCCAGTTATGACAACTCTTTAGTTTTTTTATTACTATTTAACGCGATCATATTCGGATATTTCTGCCCAGCTACCCTGTGATTCAGAATACTCCAGCCAGGACCATTCTCGGGATACACAAAGTTGGAACTAAAAGCGAGCCCTGACAGTACCCTGAAACCACGAGCAACCACGCTGCCTGTGTGGTTTTTCCGGGAGCAGTTTTTCCCACAAACCCTTTCCTCAATTATCCATATGCAGCTGCCTCTTGATTGCTACATTTCTGGATGCCGCTGATTATCTGGTTTCTGGCCAAGGTTACAAAACTGTTGTTTCAGTCAGTTCTCCGAGCTGCGGTCTGGGAGCAGGATCAGCTGCGATGAGGAAACCTTTGGAGCGGCCGGCACGTTACAGGACGGCCGGAGCGGCGCGCCGCCCGGCCGCACCACCGTTAGTCAGCGTAGAAGAGCCGCTTACGACACCGTTGTCCTCTCGGTGCGATTGCAGGATGGCTCCGGATCACCGACTCGGACCAAAACCTGCCCAAGAGGGGGAAGACTCCGCGCTTCGCCCATCTCCTCTCTGCTGGCACAGAAACCCATCGCGCTTCAACCGGGGAAGAGCTGCAACCACGTCTGCCAACACGATCGCCTACCGGAATTCTTGCCTATCGACCTCCTTAAAAGAGTGATGGACTCCACTCGGATATTCCCGCTGCTGCTGCGCAGGGGAGGGAAAATATTTCCCTAATTAAGTACATCCCAGGGACTTACGCAGAGCAATTCTGTGCCGATGACTCTGTCGGTGCAATGCTAACTTGAAGCAGACCGCGCAGTGCATCGCATGTCACATGCATTTAAGAGGAAAAAAGGCAGCCCAAAACAGGAACGAAACGCACGTGCTGAGAGGCATGGGGAGCGCAAAGCCTCTACCCGCAGCTCACCGCGACGCAAGCGGGGCGAGCCTCCGCGGCGCACACGCTTCACACAACGTGCTCAGAGCCCGTCCTGAAGGTCCCACCAGCGGGGAAAGACAGGGATTCCCCGGGGCTGCTTTATTCTAGCAAAACATGAGCAATGCAAATCTGTGCAATCCGCTCCGTTCCCAGGACCGTCTGGGGAGCCGGGCTCTGGCCCCCCTGCGCCCAGCAGGCAGCTACGGCTGCGGCTCGCCATGGTTTGCTCTGCTCAAGAACTCAAGGGGTTCATGAGCATCAGCCAAGCCCCAAAAACGAGCTGGGCCCAATTTTCAAGATGGAGAAACATGTTAGCATGGACAATTCCCGACCATCATCGTCCTTGATTTGATGCCGAATAAATCGCAGTGAACGAAAGGGGAAGAGATGAAGCAGCAGCAACCTGATGGGTGCCCTGGCAGCGAGCTGCGTCACCTACCCCGCCGTCCCAGCGGCAGCCCGGGGACGCAGGCGTGAGAGGCTGGCAGGGTCTGTTGGCATGCACCGCTCCATCCTCGGCCGGGCTGAGGCTCCTCCGTGCTCCCCAGTCTGCAGCCCTTCCAGTCTTCCCATCCCCGGCACTAGTGGCTCGTCCCAAGGGGAGGCCGCGGGGTGAACACCATTCCTGCAGAAAGCTCCTGTCGGCTCCTGCAAGCCCCATCTGCTGCTCGGCTGCAGAAGGGGAAGGCTCAGGAAGGTAACAGAAAGCAGAATGTGTTTATTTTCAGCCATCTAAATTAGCACAGGCGCCTCCGTTACGTGGCTGTATCACCAATGACTCTGTGCCTTGTTCGCCCCCAGGAACTCGGTGTCGGCGCTGACGTAACGCCGCGGGGCCGGGACGCAGCAAGAAGATTTTACCAGCGAACTGGGACCCAGTCCTGTCAGGTTGGGCTGCTTTAATTAAATAAATACGACATATTCCTGGTGCATCTCTCTGTACATACATACACACACGCACACACCTGCGTAAGTTACAGAGACACTGCAGTAAAGCCCCAAAGGAGACTTTTGCTCCAGTCCCGTCCGATTTTCTGCATTACGTGCTTCGTTATGTAGAAGTCTAAGGCAAAGACCAGCTTTTACTACAAAGAAACCTACATGGCTTAAACAAGCTCAACCAACTTAAACTTAACCAACAAGCCCTTCAACCTGAGAGGAGACGACGACCAAGCACGCTAATTACACGAGAAAGAAAGAAACTAAGAATATTTTGCAGAAGGTGGCAGGGCTGCTCCAAGAGGGTCCTTCAAGTCCAAGAGACCCTCAGCGAGGAGCAGCCTCGCGCAGCGCGGCCGCCAGCTACGCCCTCGCGAAAAACCTGCTCCAGCCTTGGCGGATCCGAACAAGTGCTTCGGGACGTCCACACTTAAACCCGTGTTCGGTCCGCGATGTCCCAACAGCCAAGTAACATCTTCCCCCAGCCGTGAGCGCGGAAGACCGCAGCGAGCTCAGCCAAACGGTTCTCTTCCTCCCTGTTCCTGCACAATTCTTCCCGGTTTCCCCCTCCCCGTCTCAGCATCCTCGTGCCCACTGCAAACGCGTGAAGCCTCCTCCAAGCATGGGAACCCCAGGAGTGTTTTGGTGAATTTAGGAGCAAGTACTAAGCGACAGCACAAATCTCACCCATCGTCACTTGCCAGCCAGGGGCCCGACCAGGCTTTGGGCAAAGAGCAAACACAGAACTTCACTGATTTATTCTTACGGGGGGGTCTGCAAACCCAGGAGCTTCGTTTTGGCCATCTGCCTCCTTCTCCTTTTCAGCTGAGGCCGGTGGGTTCGAGGTCGATGTTTTACCTATTTGCAAACCACTTTGCAGCAAACCTGGTATTTGTTTGCCACACTGGCAGCTTTTAAATGACAGGGCAAGAACTGAACAGAGATGGACATTAAAAAAAAAAAAAAAAAATCCACAAAACCAGAAAGCCCCAGAACCATTCATTCATTAAGTCTCACTCCAGCAGAGAAGGGAAGACGGTGAAAGCTTGGATGCTCCCATTTTCCAAACTAACCAGAAGACTTCAGTTACAGAGGGCTCAGGTTAGAAGTGCTGCATCAGCCTTCCAAACCTTCTACTAACGCATTGCTCAAAGCTTTCCCGACACCGGGAACGCACCGGGAGGGCAATGCCCCCTGACCAGTGTTGGCCAGAACCTGCCTTTGAGCGGAGCGGTGGAGCAGGTGACCTGGATGCCACACAGGCTTCACGCAGGGACTCCAGAACCCCACGGCAGGAGACCCACATCCTGAGAACACCCAAGCTCGCTTCTGCTCCCAAGGCGTTTCCTTCTCCGGTGACAAGCCCAGGGCCATAAGCAGACCCATCTCCCACCTTCGGTGCTTGCAGGCATTGCTGCCCACCACGAGGTGCAGCGGCCAAACCCACCGCCCCCACCAAAACCCGGCGTAGGACAATGCACCTGAACTGCAAACCCACTCTGCTCCCAGCCAAACACCAAACTCATATAACGTTCTCCCTCAAGACATGGGAAAGGTTGATTCATAGCTCACGTTAAACTGGGAAGTGCGTGAGCATGAAGGGAACTCGGGGCGGGGGGGGAGGTCTAGGCCATGTAAAGGTTCAGCTCTGTGCCAGGGCAGCTGCTCCCACAAATGCACCACGGAGCAAGCCCGGCACGAAGCCAACGCTGGGCAACAACCGGGTGAGGGAGGGAGAAGGCTTCTGCTGGTTTCAGAGGTCTGTGCCGCGGCACCGGCAGGGAGGGAAGGGGGGCTCCCCGCCCCCGCCGCTCCCCCTCCCAGCAAAACTGTCACCACACTTTTCGTACTACTTAAAAAAGACACCGTGGCTCCCCGAGCCGCTGGTAAGAACAGCGGATTTCCCAGATTTCAGCCCGAGCTGGAAGCAGAGCTCCGGCTGTAGCTGCGTGGCTGGTGGTGACAGACCACCGCCACGCTGCTATGTCGCAAGCTGCGGGACAGGAATAAAGCTTGCCCGGGCTTCCGTGGGGCTCTGCCCGTGGCAGCCAACACCAAAAAACCCCGAAGCCTGAGTTTCTCCGAGCAAACCCCATGCCCTCCTTCACAGGCTGCCAGGCTTACGAGGAGAAGCACCTTGCCCATCGCCTTCGTCACTCCTGCTCGTCTTGTTTCGGAAGCCAGATTCCCCGTCTGGTTTTCCCGTTCCTTGTCCCGGCGCCCCGCCGCAGGTGCCGGCAGGGTCCCTGCCCGCAGCCACACCGATGCCGGAGACTCACGCCTGGCTCAGCACAAAGCCAAGGACCCTGGCCATCAGCACCTAAGAACGAAGTGGCCATCCTCTGCCAGGGGATGGCAAGGAAAGCTTTGGGCACAACATGGTCCTGCCGGGAATGAAATCAAGGTCAATTCCCCACAAATCTGCGAGGCTCCGAGCTCTTCTCCCTCCATCCCCATCTCTCAGGTGACAGTGCTTCTGAAGGTGATCTGTTGTATATAGAGAGGAATGCATCTACCAAAATGAGTATATTCTTGTATAGGGGAAATTCAATTTTCTCTGCAAAGTGATTGTTAAATTTGTCATCAGAGCCGGAATGACTGCAAGCTAAAAATGAGCCTGCCTTAACAGATGGTTTCCACAAGGACATGGGCCCCCACCCTCCAAAAAAACCAGAGCCCCTCCTGACTTCGGGCGTCATTCAGTTACCCGTACACAAGGCCCCTCGTAAGAAGAGTTTGTTACAAAGCTACTGCCTGAACACCCGCTGAAAACCCAGCCAAGTCGAGAATATCTGGAGCTGCGTTTCGGCAGCTGACCGGCCACGTGCCGTGTTGGGACGCATGAGGCTCCGCAGATGTCCCTGTCCCACGGCACATCCCCACCGCGGCTCGCCCAGGAGCACGAGCATCTTCAAAAAGGCAACGTTCAGACAAAACATATGCGTGGCAAGTTGGGGGGGGGAGAAAAAAACCCCACCACATTCTCTGCCGCCTCCTTATCTTCCCTAAAAAAGAAAGGTCTGTCTGCCAGCTGCGTGCTGGATCCGCCTGCCTCCCCCAGCCTGGAGCCCCAGCCGACAACATGACACTCGGTAGCAAAATTTGGAGAAGGGAGGGATCAAAGTCAGGCTTACTGACCCCGGGGGGGGAAAAAAGAGAAGCCACAAGTGAAAGGCAGTCTCTGGAGGAAGAGCAGCCCAAAGCCAGCCTGCAGGTAGATCAAAATAAGATGTTAAGGGACCTGTAGAGCCAAGCCTCGGAGCACAGATCGTTAGGATACAGGTGGGAATGGTACAACCGGAGCGGTACTATTTATACCTGGCCCCCCAAGGTCTGCGCCAGGCTGACGTGGCTGGCACCTGGCAGAGCGCACACGTGCTCTCATCAGGCTCACAGCGGGCAAAGGAGATGATTTCGGTCCTCCCGGTACCACTGCACCGGGCACCACCCCACCTGCGAACGACAGCCTGGAGAGGTGAGCACAGCCGGCTTCTGTCTCCGTGATCTGAGGACCAAACCTGAGAGCAGGACAGGAGCGCCAGGCGTTGACAGTCTTGGTGCTTCGTGCTCTTAGAAACATAGAATGTTTTGGGTTGGAAGGGACCCCTAGAGGTCATCTAGTCCAACCCCCTTGGCTTGGCCCTTCACCGCACGCAGCTGTGCAGTGACTTTGGGTGCAGAAAACGGCTCAACCACGTCTACGCCTGCAAACTGCTCTTACCCCCCAGCCAAGGGCAATGGCAAGGGAGACGGAAAACACCAAGAGCTGCAGTTCCGCCCCCCCGCACGGTGAAGCCCTGCCACCTCCCCAGAGCTTCCCGCGGACCAGGCAGCCTTACCAGCAAGCTCCTCACCGAGAAGAGCCCCGGCCAGCTCTGAGGACCACTGCCCCGCGCTCCCAGAAAACACCGGGGTTTGCGTACCACAAACCTCGAGCTGGAGGATACGGGACTCATTACTTAAGGGCATAACACGACACCCGAATTCACCCGCGGGCTCCCTCGCTGCCCGAGCGGCGGTAGCGTCAGCTCCGCAATCTGCAGGAGCAACGCTGGAACTTCAGGGCTTCCTTCGGCTGTTTACCTGCTTAAACCAATGCTCTGCATCGGAAAGGGGTTTTACAGGCTGCACGCTCTGGAGGGAGCATTTCTCATGGCTGGGTACATCCCATCTCCCCTCCGAGCTCTGTTTACCCACGATAGCAGCCCGCTGCCCCGGCTGTGCAAACACCGGCCCTGGGAGCCGCCGGCACCCACGCCGTATCGTGGCAACCTGGCTGAAGGCAGCTTTGCAAACTCACAAAGTGTGCAAATTAATTTCATTATCCGCTCTTGCACATCATGAGGAGGGAAAACAAATAACCTGCCTGAAAGTACATTCTAGTAATTATTAACACGGCATAAGTTAACCCCAGGGGAGTGGAAGGCAAGACTGGCCGCAGAGGAGAGCTGGGCACTTGCCTGGTCGCCAGAGCGTACAGCACGTCAGTACTTTTAAAATATAAAATCCAGGCTCGTGCTGCATTTTGTTCCCTGTTTAGCCCAAGGATTCATCGTTTGCGTGGCTGAACCCTACGCATTCTCCCACACGTTCACCAAGTTCAACTGACCATTCAAATATTTCCCCAGCAAAGCTCTTCCCTTCCATTTGCTTTTGCTTTGGCGTCTCTCTTCCCCCCCAAAACGCTCGGGAGGTGCCCGCCCCTTCGGCAGAGCCGTCAGGATTGTACACGAAACCGTCTCTGGCGATGCCTAAGCCCAGGTATGCACCGAGCGTTCTGGTTGCTATTTTACTTTAGATTAAAAACATCCTTCAGCTTAGCAGCGATGCTGGTCTGCACCAGTAATCCCCCTGGGGGGATGCATGCAATTACCTTAATTCTTAGAAATCCTAGTAGCTCCTGTGTCACCCGTGACAAAACGGCCGTGGATGACGCCGAACCCACGGCTCTACCGGGACAGAGCGCTCCTGAGCACCGCACCATGCCCAGCTCCTCTGCCAGGAGCCGGGGAGATCCCTCCCTGCCTGCCCCGGCTGCCTCCCCGCAACAGGGCACTTGGGAAATATCTTTTGGGGTGCCCAGTTTGGGAGAATTCAGCTTCGTTGTGGAAAACTGGAGGGATCTCAGGTTGGACAAGAGCATAGTAGTCCACTACGAACCTCGAGCAGGGCTGTGGCAGAGCTCCAGCACATCTTAAAGCATTATTAGTAAGCCATTAAGAGGCCCTGTCAAGACAGATAGGCTTTCAGATTACTTTACAAGGCAGTTGTCAGGGATTTCAGGATGCACTGGTTGCTGCAGCAGCTCAGTTGTCGCTTTAAAAAGGCTGTTGTGCAAGCATCGTTTTCTAAGGGACCTCGCAGTAATAAGCCCAGCTGTTTTTCAAGGTAGCTAATGTAAGCCGCGGCTTAAAACCGCGCCTGGCATCAGCACCAAGCGCCTGCACACACGCACGCCCTGCCAGTGCCGGGGTTCGAACCAAATTACTCAGAGCCTGGTTTGGACGCGGTTCCCGTACAAACCTGCTCCTACAGGAGCGTTCAGCTCCCTGCAGACACAGCCTGGGGACGGAGCAGCCCGACCCTGGGAGCACGGGTAAACGCCGCACGCGTAAC
>NW_009258956.1:247014-262064 GCF_000687185.1 Egretta garzetta | reverse complement strand
CGGCCCTGGGAGCCGCCGGCACCCACGCCGTATCGTGGCAACCTGGCTGAAGGCAGCTTTGCAAACTCACAAAGTGTGCAAATTAATTTCATTATCCGCTCTTGCACATCATGAGGAGGGAAAACAAATAACCTGCCTGAAAGTACATTCTAGTACGGCCCTGGGAGCCGCCGGCACCCACGCCGTATCGTGGCAACCTGGCTGAAGGCAGCTTTGCAAACTCACAAAGTGTGCAAATTAATTTCATTATCCGCTCTTGCACATCATGAGGAGGGAAAACAAATAACCTGCCTGAAAGTACATTCTAGTAATTATTAACACGGCATAAGTTAACCCCAGGGGAGTGGGAGGCAAGACTGGCCGCAGAGGAGAGCTGGGCACTTGCCTGGTCGCCAGAGCGTACAGCACGTCAGTACTTTTAAAATATAAAATCCAGGCTCGTGCTGCATTTTGTTCCCTGTTTAGCCCAAGGATTCATCGTTTGCGTGGCTGAACCCTACGCATTCTCCCACACGTTCACCAAGTTCAACTGACCATTCAAATATTTCCCCAGCAAAGCTCTTCCCTTCCATTTGCTTTTGCTTTGGTGTCTCTCTTCCCCCCCAAAACGCTCGGGAGGTGCCCGCCCCTTCGGCAGAGCCGTCAGGATTGTACACGAAACCGTCTCTGGCGATGCCTAAGCCCAGGTATGCACCGAGCGTTCTGGTTGCTATTTTACTTTAGATTAAAAACATCCTTCAGCTTAGCAGCGATGCTGGTCTGCACCAGTAATCCCCCTGGGGGGATGCATGCAATTACCTTAATTCTTAGAAATCCTAGTAGCTCCTGTGTCACCCGTGACAAAACGGCCGTGGATGACGCCGAACCCACGGCTCTACCGGGACAGAGCGCTCCTGAGCACCGCACCATGCCCAGCTCCTCTGCCAGGAGCCGGGGAGATCCCTCCCTGCCTGCCCCGGCTGCCTCCCCGCAACAGGGCACTTGGGAAATATCTTTTGGGGTGCCCAGTTTGGGAGAATTCAGCTTCGTTGTGGAAAACTGGAGGGATCTCAGGTTGGACAAGAGCATAGTAGTCCACTACGAACCTCGAGCAGGGCTGTGGCAGAGCTCCAGCACATCTTAAAGCATTATTAGTAAGCCATTAAGAGGCCCTGTCAAGACAGATAGGCTTTCAGATTACTTTACAAGGCAGTTGTCAGGGATTTCAGGATGCACTGGTTGCTGCAGCAGCTCAGTTGTCGCTTTAAAAAGGCTGTTGTGCAAGCATCGTTTTCTAAGGGACCTCGCAGTAATAAGCCGAGCTGTTTTTCAAGGTAGCTAATGTAAGCCGCGGCTTAAAACCGCGCCTGGCATCAGCACCAAGCGCCTGCACACACGCACGCCCTGCCAGTGCCGGGGTTCGAACCAAATTACTCAGAGCCTGGTTTGGACGCGGTTCCCGTACAAACCTGCTCCTACAGGAGCGTTCAGCTCCCTGCAGACACAGCCTGGGGACGGAGCAGCCCGACCCTGGGAGCGGGGGTACCCGCCGCAGCCGTAAGCCCCGGACGGGCGCTTCTGCCCCGCGTCCCGGAGCAGCCTCCATCCCCGCCGGGCTGCTCAGTGCCGCTCACCAAAGCACGTCAGTCCGTACACTCCGGTCCTCCTGTCCCTTGTATTAATTTGGGAAGGAAAAAGCAGGCTGCATATCTACAATACTTGAAATAAACTCCCCAGCGGTTCCAAAAGCTTTTTGCTTGCCATGTTTTTGAGAATATCAGTATAAATAGATCCGCACAGAAATTCTTTCATGTTCTTCTAATGGCTAACGGGCTCGGTGGGCTGCTCTGCAAGTCAGATTACCCCGGCAAGCTCGGGAGCGACCTCCCAGGGCCTCCCCAGCCTCCCTTCTCCTCCCACCCCACCAGAGACCAGCGAGGAGAAGCAGGGGCTCAACGTGGGACCTCCATGCTCCGTTCGTATGGGACCTATATGCTCCATTCGTATGGAACCTATGTGTTCCATTTGTACGGGACCTATGTGCTCCATTCCTATGGGACCTGTGTGCTCCACTTGTATGGAACCTGTATGCTCCGTTTGTATGGGACCTCCATGCCCCGTTCGTATGGGACCTCCATGCTCCATTCGTATAGGACCTCCATGCTCCATTCGTATGGGACCTCCATGCTCCATTCGTATGGGACCTCCATGCTCCGTTCGTATGGGACCTCCATGCCCCGTTCGTATGGGACCTCCATGCTCCATTCGTATGGGACCTCCATGCTCCGTTCGTATGGGACCTCCATGCCCCGTTCATATGGGACCTCCATGCCCCGTTCGTATGGGACCTCCATGCCCCGTTCGTATGGGACCTCCATGCCCCGTTCATATGGGACCTCCATGCCCCGTTCGTATGGGACCTCCATGCCCCGTTCGTATCCCATCGCCGCATCTCCCTGCCCCTCTATATAGGCAGAGGTTTCCACTGACCGAATCCAAAGGTATTTTCACGTCCCCCTCGATTTCCCAGCTGTTTCTATATGACTCATATGCTGTCACAACCTGTTTGCACTAAGTTAAATAAAAGTACAAGGATTTGAAGTCGAGTCACCCATTCCTTCAGCATTAGCTTTCTGGGTTCATGGGGTTTTTTTCCTTCCTCCCTCTCCCCTTGGACCTCCCGAAGCAGATTTCCCATTACAGCTCTGCACATCCCCACCCCGCCGGACCTGTAAGTGCCCCCATGGTTTTATAAGAACAGCCTTAACCACCACGTTTAATCCAGCTTGCTTTTTTTTTTTTTTTTTTTTTTTAAAAATCAGCAGTCCAGTTTTCGAAAGTCTACGTTGATGTGGAATCAAAGATCCTCCCCAACACCATTTCCACTCTCTTCCATTTTAAAGGCACACACATTTCACAGAGGCAAGACCTTTATACCAGGAAGAGGGTGATTTTCTGACTTTTTAATGATAGAGAATGCCTGTTTCTAGCGCCGATGGGCCATAATATATTATCCGTAAGCATGTGCAGGGAACACTGCAGGTCCAGAGCTGCAAGCAGGCTCTCTGACCCCCCGGCCACGCTGGATGGATGGGAGTCGCTGGGTCAGGGCACTTTACCCGCTGGTTTTCTCCCCCATCCTTATTTTTTTGCATCTTTAGCTTAAGCTGAGTTTTGTCCTCATTTTAGTACGACTTAAACACGCTGCTGCCATCAGCCTAAGGGTGTGAGTCACAACCAAGCCTCCATATGAAGCAATTTATTTAAAACTCAAGGGAAAATGTTAACACCTCGGTACTGCATGGGTAAAGTCTATCTCTACCCCAATGGCCCTGGATGGTGGTGCTGGGCACCTGGGGTAGGTGTGCTCTGAGCCACCGGAGTCCGACTGCCGGAGCTGGGAAACAGCTCCCATTCCCAGCAGCTCCCCCAGCCTGGCCTGCAGCACATGGGGGGGGGGGGGCTTCCCCGACTGGTGTCCCCCCAAAGCCCGGCAACGGTAGCAAGGGAAACACTTCCACGGAGCCCAGGAGGCGAAGGGCAAGGAAAAATCTGAGGGCAATGACCCCCAACACGCTCTGAAATGCAATTCCTTCCCAAGCGGCCGGGGCAGGCTCGGGCTCGGAGGGGGCAGCTGAACGTAGCCCCTGTGCAGAAACGACACCTGGCAATGTTTTATACAAGCCCAATTATTTATTTCTTTTAGCAAACCCTAAAACTCTTCGCTACTCTGAAATTTTCTGGGTCGGCGTTCCATAGGCTTTGCATTTTTTTCAGTGCTCAATTCTCCCATGCAATTAAAGGCAAAAAAGAAAAAGCTGTGGTGCTTTCTCTGCTACCCACCTCCGATGGCCACCCTGTGAATCTGTCCATTAAGAAGCCTTAAAAACTTTTAAAACCCCGATCTCACCGCCGAGTTAGGTTTGCCGATCACGGTGCCCGGGCCGTACCCAGGAGCACTGGCTGCAGGCAGCATCATGACACCTAGTAAAGGTCAGACCCACGTTATTTACTTATTCATTTGAGATGAGGACACGACCCAAGCCACCTCCCGTTCATCTCCTTTCAACGACACACATCTCCTCCAGCCTCGCATCCCTGGCTCCGTGCTTCCACCAGCGTCCCTGCCCGGGGACCGCACCGGGATACCCCATTCCTACAGCGACGCTGCAAGCTCTCAATACATTTTTCCACCTTTCAAATGACTTCTTATCCTACTTCCTTAACAATCATCGGCTTTCCAGGGAAATAGCGGTGTCCCTGCTCACTGCAGGGGGGTTGGACTGGGTGACCTCCAGGGTTCCCTTCCAACCCAAAACATTCTATGATTCTATGATTGAAATAGGGGTCTACGCTGGTTTTTGGGAAACATCGCTAAGGCTTCTGCCTGCTTTCCATCAGCCCTTCCAATGTAACTGCTCACTCTACCAAGTAAATCAAGGAATTTATCCGGCTCTAACACATTTTTGCCATTTTTCACGTCCTGTTCCACTGCCAGCCATCTTCCCTCTGACGTGCCCGCACACCGCGGCGGGCAGCAACGAGGGGCGGCCGCCTGCGTCGCAGCCAGAGAAGGCGGGGGGCAGCCAGCCGCTCCCTGAACTGCATCCTGAATCAACGCCGGATCAATGGGCATTGGGGCGACCGAAATCGCCGTTACCACTGCCTGCCTCGGATCACCGCAGCCCCACGCCGCAGTGGGCACTTACGGCTTCGCTTACCGAGCGCTGCTTTCACCAGCCCCGCTGGCTGAGGCCGCCTTTGCTTCCCCTACCGCTTGCCATCTTGTTCCATCAAGCTCAATCATTTTCGGGGCCATGCCCTGAGCTGAACCACAGGGCCTGTCTGGGTTGGAAATCCCTCTGAACCGTGTCAGCTCCTAGACTTGTTCTTCTTGGCGGCTGGAGAGGCAGGACGGCGACGGCACGCACCAGCACCGCCTCGACACAGCTCCAAGGCCCTCCTGTACTCCCAGCATGGACACCATCAAGGTACGGACGCTCTCCAGCGCTGAAGCTGGGAACGGCAGTTTTTACGGCAGGTCAGCGTGACGGGACTCAAGGGCCAGGTCTCCAACCCACGCTGCCCAGCTAATTTGTCACTTGACAGAGGTCAAACAAGCCTTCACAGAAACCAGCAGGAGTGACAAGACTCCTTAAGGCCAGACATCGGCTACAACTGCCTTAAATGCCACTCGCTGACAAAGCTGGCCAGTGGCACTCCACCGCTGGCCACAGCGCTGCACCAGGAGCCACCAGAGATGGGCCTCTGGAGCCTCCTGTCCCAGCCACCGTTGCATTCCAGACCTTTCCCGAGGCCATCCCTGGCCTCCTGTGCCGCCCGGCACGTCGGATCACACGGTCGGGCTATTCCAGGCCTGCATCGCTCGGCAGCCGCCTCCCGGTGCCGAAGGGGACGGGCTCGATTCATCACGGTCTCTATAAACCCTTTCACCTTAGAGCCTCATGACTGAGATTGAGAGAGATTAAAACCAGCTTTTGCAACACAAAGCGTCGTTGTTTACTTTAGGTACCAACCAGAGGGCATAAGGACAAACCGTGCGTTTCCTGACCTTGGTATTTTTTTGCGAGCCATGGTACGCCTCATCCCCCAGCCCTCTCCAGCAGATGCTTTGGGCACCACTGGGTCATTCCCACAAGCTCCGTGCTTTTCTGGGCCCAGGGGTTCAAGTAATGCCACCAGCTCCCCGCTCTTCATGGCCAAATTATCCAGGCTGAGATTATCCGTGGCGCAGAGGCGAGCCGCACAGGGACGTTGCACGAGACACGGGCGCCGCGCTGTGCCGGGGCTGCGCAGGAACCGACCCCGGTAAGAGGGGGCAACGCTTCGCCGCCGCTCTGAGCCCGCACAGGGCTCCTAGGCTGCGCCTACGCCACGCGCCCAGCACAGCCCATGGTATCGGGATATACGGGATATCTTGCTATCGGAATCACAGTGAAACGCGGCTACGCTGGCCCTCTGTTAGGATGGAGGCCAGCAAATTAAATGAATCTGGTAACCCCCTCCGGATCGCTGCCTTACCCTTTGGATGAACAAACCAATTCTGCCCGGCTGGAGCCTGCAGAAGACGCTCCCCCCCATTGGCCATTTTTCCCTATTTCTGCAAGGATTTCTGTGAGTCTCTGTTCCCCACTTTGTAATGGATTAATTTACCACGGCATTAGATCAAAAGGTGTTATCAAAGGAACAAATGGAGAACCATACACTGCTTTCATGAAAGATACAGACATTTCCCAGCGCATCCGAGCTTTGTTCCGGGCTCTCCATGATGACACTTCGCAAAGGTTGCTATAAATTCTGGGATTTTATGCTTACTTCGTGCACAGCCTCCGCGTACAGCTCCTCTGGTACAAGCTCCTGCAAACCCCTCTAACGTGAGCGTTGCCCTGCTACAGCAAGGCAGGAACCCCAGCCCAAAC
Organism: Egretta garzetta; assembly: GCF_000687185.1. Lineage (NCBI taxonomy): Eukaryota > Metazoa > Chordata > Aves > Pelecaniformes > Ardeidae > Egretta > Egretta garzetta. Next base: position 255,645 of record NW_009258956.1, on the reverse strand, counting down.
ACCCTCTCAAGGCCATGGCTGAGGAGCAATGGTTTGTTGACCAGGCAGGTTTGTGAGCAGGCTTGGGGCAACGAGAGCACCGCGACGCTCAGAAAACAACAGGGAGCATGCATGCGGATGCGGCCGCTGAAGGATCCCAGCCTTTCTGCTTCTCCCTGAGCCACCTCGGTCTGGACCTTGGGATGATTCCCCCTCCCCACCCCTCGCCAGATCCTCGGCCAGGCTTTCCCTGCTCAGGCTCAGTTACTCTGTTGGCTGTAGAATAGGAAAGTTAATGTTTCAGCCTGCCAGGCTTGTGCAGGTCAGCCCAAAGACCCACTTCTCTTCTTATGCTTTACGCTACACAGCTCAATGACCAGAAGTGCATTCCAAAGCCATTCTTAACTTTAGGCTGGGCTGAGCCAGCCCCCTTACCACTCCATCAAACAAAACATCTGTGTAGTCAAACAGAATCCCAGCATGGCCGGGGTTGGGAGGGACCTCAGGAGCTCACCCAGTGCCATCCCCCTGCTCAAGCAGGCTCACCCAGAGCAGGGGGCACAGGACAGCGTCCAGGGGGGGTTGAATACCTCCAGAGAAGGAGACTCCACAGCCCCCCTGGGCAGCCTGGGCCAGGGCTGGGGCACCCTCAAAGTCAACAAGTTCTTCTCCCGTTCAACTGGAACCTCTTCTGTTTCAGGTTGTGCCCATGGCCCCTTGTCCTGGCGCTGGGCACCACTGAGAAGAGTCTGGCTCCATCCTCGTGACACCCACCCTTGAGATATTTGTAGGTGTTGATGAGATCCCCTCTCAGCCTTCTCTTCTCCAGGCTGAACAAGCCCAGCTCCCTCAGCCTTTCCTTGTAGGGGAGATGCCCCAGTCCCCCCATCATCCTTGTTGCTCTCCCCTGGACTCTCTCCAGGAGTTCCTCATCCTTCTTGAACCGGGGAGCCCAGAACTGTCGCTAAGGTGCTTGTGACAGACACGTGCATGGGCTAAAAGGATGTAAGAAAGGGTGCAAAAATAACCTGCTGCTGGTTAGCGCTTACCTGCAGCTCTTAGGAAGGCGAGCGCTGTCGCACGTGAGGACAGCGGTACCGCGTGGGGCTGGGGTGCTGAGCAGGGCGCTGAGCGGGGCTCGCCGGGGGGGGAACGCCCAGCGCTCTCCCCATCAGCCGTCCCCGCGCCATCCCGCGCCCCAGCAGGCCGGACAGATGTAGAGGCAAGGACCAACCATTACCTGCAGTGGGTTTTACCCCCAAAAGGACAGGCAAAAAATAGCTGTGACCATCGCCGAGAGCCGCTCTCCATCGACCGCGGTTTCTGCGGATGCTCCGCTCTTGCTAAGACGTGAACTGGGAATTTTTTTTATTTTTATTTTTTCTTCCCTTGCTTTCTAAAAACCAATTCAGGAACAGGTTTATTTTGTGATGTGCTGAGATGTGCCGGCCGGTCTGGCTGCGCAGAAGGAGCAACTCAGCGCTTTGCGGGAGCAGCACGCACGGCGCACAGAGCCAACCGCATTGATTAGGACGGGGCTTTGCATACTAATTTACATTATAACTGTTCCACCCCCATTGTATCAGGGCCGGTGAATGGAGGCATTGTCTCAGGGCAGAGCATTCTTCATACCAAGCCCCTGCGAATGGGAGCCCTGGTGCTACGCAATAACAAAAACAAAATCTCAGCAGAAGTCCATTAGCATCCAAAGGGCAGGAGCTTGAATGCATCAGAAGAATTCTTTGAAAAGTAAGAGTGAAACGAATGTAATAAACCGCTACCATTAAGTGACGCTCCCTGACCAAAGGAACCCATCAGAAGCAAAGACCTTGACTCTCAAAATGTATTCAGCGCAGCACATGCTGCAGAGCCCGGGAACAAGGCTGTTAAGAATTTTAAGCCCTGGACTTGTCCCAAGTATGGATTACTTGATCTCGTCGTGAGCACTCAATCACATGGAACTATATTTGGATTCCCAGAACAACAGCTCAAATCTTCAGGAGGGTGTGCACGGCCACGCACCCCGGACACATGCAAATCCCCACCTGCACCCACACCGCAGCCGACGCACGCCTGTAGGCCGGGAACCGCAGGAGCTGCTTAAATGCCCCGACATGGGAGCAGGTTTAGGAGGACAGAGGAGAGCCCAGCACTCTCCGAAGAAGCCAGGTAGAAAGAAACACAGAGAACTTTTTCTAAAAACGGTGAAACGAGTGCAACATTTCCCTCTTTCTGCAGATGTCAGGAACACGGCCGGCGCAGCAGCGCCGATGAGGGCAGACCATTCCATCCAAGGAACGCCTGAGCTCCTCCAAAGCAGGGGAGAAACCACAGATTTCTCCACCACAGCAGAACTTGCAATGCCATTTTGGAGTTGCGAGCTGGTTTGCTGCTTCGTTTATTTAAGGTACAATTCCTAAAACTCCTATATTCCAAGATAAACCCTCAGCTATTGGTTGCTGCTTTAGTTTTTCTACGGCCACCGCAGATGAAGATGCAGGAGCCCTGCACTCCGCCAGCCGGCCGAGCGAGGAGCCGACCCTGGAAGCTGCTCCCGCAGCTCTGCCGTAGCCCCCCCGGGGGTCCTGCGCTCTGAAGCAGCTGATCCAAACCAAAGGGACAGGGCAGCGCTTCCCCTGCCCAGGCCCCTCGCTCCCAAAGCCAGCCCACAAAACTCACCTCCTGGCTTTACAAAACCTACTTGGCTCCCCATCTGCAAGCTCCCGCTCAGCTGCCGTCTCCCTTTTCCCAGAGGAGTCAGCGGTTAATTCACCCACCTCGTGTACCTGGGGCTCTTCCCCATCCGCCTCCCGCACTCTCGCTGCTTCATTCCTCTTTTTACCCCTTCCCTCATCCCCGAGCCCGGGGCTGCTACGGGGACGAAGCACCCCACGCTCCCACGTACCTGCCCAGCCCACGCCAGGAGGAGCGGCAGGCAGGTCAGCTACTCACACTACAGGAAAACTTTTTTTTTTTTAAAAAAAAAAAAAAGGTCTTTTCTAATTTTACTGAGCCTTCAAGCTCCCTTGCCTTCGGTGTCAGCCCACGCCTGGCAGGCAGCCCCGGCAGCGCCCGTCCGGGGCACGCAGCTGGAAGAGCAGCTTAGGTGGAGGGCAGGGACGTTCTGCCCGTCCTCCCAGCAAGCTGGCTGCTGTGTCGGCGCAAGGTTTCCCAAGCACTTTTCGTTGGCACGGGCTCACCGCGCGAGGAAACAAGAACATCCGAGCAGCAAACTCCGAGCGAGTAACTCGCCGAGAGCAGACGGGCCGGCCCCGCCAAGCCCGCCAACTTTCCTCCTGGTTTAGAGCATTTTTCCGCCTGGAGAGGTATGAGATGGGCTCCAGCTCCCGCAGCTCACACCAAGTTTCGGTCTAGAAAGCGTTTTCCTGCGGCGTACCGTACGCACGCGGCCATTCCTGCGTCACAACGATGCAAAGGAAGCCTCTTGCTCTGCCCGAAGCCGAGGGGTGCAGAAGGAGCCGGGCGCGCTCCAAGGGTGCTGCGCTGCTCGAGGGAGAGGGCAAAGCACAAGCAGCTGGGTGGAAAGGCGTCGGATAAGGACCAAGCCTCCCGCCGCTTTTGTGGGCGTAAGCCTGGCCCCGGGACAGCGGCGCAAAAGCCACCCAAACAGCACTTTGAAATTTTTGACGTCCTTCTTGCAAAAGGATAGCCTCACAAAAAAAAAAAAAATTCCACTTGAAATGAACCCTAGAAAATTAGAAGGTTGGGAAAGTGTGAAAATTTTATGCAAACAGTGCAATTTAGCAGTCGAGGCCTCCTGGAAATAGGCTTGTGTTAGAAAATTGCTACATCACCGCGGCGCTTCCCATACCATGCTCCAGCACAGAGTATTTCACTTGGTTTCTTTTCTGTATCGCTTCGTGAACCCTACGTGTGGACATGTCAGGACAATGCCACCGCGGTGCCCCGACACACAGGATCTGCATATCAATGTCCCCCCGGCCCCTTCAACTCCGCAGAGAAAGGCCGTAATCTGGGTTTTGTTCCCGGCCTCTCAGCCCCATGGAGCGGGGGCCGGGTTATGCGACCCCCATTCACCCTCCCCAAGCCCTGGGAACATCTTGGTAGCCCAGGACAGGAAAGCTGGGGGAGGAGGAAGAGTGGGGAAGGGGCCCGAAGATGCTTTGGGAGGCAGGCTCGGTGGCAGGACGATGCGCCGCATCAACCTACGTGCTCTCCTTCATCGGGAACCTCCGAGGGGGTCGGTACGGACCCTGCACGTGGGAATCCATGCAGCGAGATCGCAACCATCCCCAGCCGATTCATCCCAAACAAGGCGCTTGTTGAAAGAAAAGGCCAGGCCAGGAATCACAGGACTGGATGCATTTAAGCAGGAGGAGCTCCGTGCATGGACCAGCTCGGGTAGGGCTCCAGGGACGGTCCCCGCGCTGCCCCGGGCACGCACACGCTCCGGACCCGCGCCGGGGAGCGTTTCACCGCGGGCAGTGGGTGCCAATGGATGAGCAGCCGTACGGCGAACGCAAGAGCCCCCGGTTCACCCTGCAAACGGACAAACGCCTTTTGGATGATCCAAGCGCCTTTGCACACCCCTGGCCCGAGTGTTTCTCCCACAGTCAGTAATTAACACAACTTAGAGTTTAGGCTAAAATTAGCTGCTGGGGGCTGTGCTTCCCATGGTGGTGCCGGCACACCCGTTCCATCAGCCAAACTCGTTTCAGGGGGGGACAGGAGCTGTAAACGAGGTTTTACTTCTGTAGACGAACACCTCCCCTCCCACTGACCAAGTCCAACCCCTGCCTACACCCGGCGCGAGCCCCCGGGGCAGAGATCAGGGAAGGGCACGACCCAAACCACCGCTTCGGCCCTGGTCCTTGCAGAACCGCACACCGCACTGCTACTCACGCAGGGCTCTTTGCCGCCCGTGGCTATTTTTGCCCAGCCTGGAGAACAAAAATACAGGCAGGTGAACATTTGCACCGTTTCGTGATGGCGCGATGACAGCCAAACTAGGTCAAGCCTGAGCTGGCATCCTTTAAAAAAAGGGAAAGAAAAAAAATAAGCAGTGGGAGAACAGTGAGCTCCCAGGGGAGAAAATGTTTGTTTTCATTTAAGATACTTAGCGTGCGCTAGATGACTGGGGAAAAAAAAATAATACATATATAGATCCGCATCCTTTCAAAGGTGAAATAGTTTTTTTAAAAATTTTTGATTTTTTTTTTTAAAGGACACCGCAGTACCCTGGGCTGGAAAGAAGATATTCCACACGCATTTCACGCGCCAACTTAAACCGAAAAGGAGTTTTCATCTATAACGCTCTTAAAATGTAATCTGGTGGCCCGTTCTTGGTGCAGGCTGTGGGCAACTTTGTTGTATCCCATGGCTTCTCCGCCACGGATGAAAGCTGTTCTGCTGCTGCGCTGAAAGCGGGAGCTCGGCAGGTAACAGGATCCCAGCCCTGCCGGTAAAAGCAACTCAATGGCGTTCTCTAAAAGGGGAGAGGAGGGTGAATAACTTCTGCTAGAGAGGACAGACTCCCACCGGAGATAGGGTCTTTCTGTTGGAGCACCTCGCAAGCTGGACGCCCAAAATGGAAAACGTGGAAATGGAGGTGGCGGGCGGGCGGCCACCTCCTCTCCGGAGGGATTTCTGTTCGGCCGAGAAGCAGGCAATGCCGGAACGCGGCAAGACATACGGTCTTGGGCATCCCAGTCACTGTGGGGGTCTGGGGCCGGTTCCCAGTTTAATTTGAGCGGCTGACCGGGAGATTGGGCAACTCCTGGGCTGCAAAGCAACCACGCTCGGGCTGCAGTCCACAGAGTGTGCTCTGCAAGTTTTACCGAGCGGTGGGACAGACGTTGGACACCTCCGAGCCAGCAGTCCTGCCCCTGGGTTGCCACCTTCTGCCTCCCAAGCCAGCAGGCAGAGGAAACCCTGAGTGTGCTCAGGCTGCACAAGCTCACGGAAATTAGGAACTGGGGAATTTTAAACGCTTTCTCAGTGAAAAATGTTCTCAGACTTGGTTAAACACGCCAGATAAAGCCTCTGTTCCTCCAAAACCTGATGCATGATTACCAGTCAAGGCCAACGTATTTACCCTAAAATTGGGTAATATTGTTTTATGGTTCTTAACAGTTCAACCCAACAATGCGCCGCTCGGAACAGACGCTGCCGAGCAGTTTCTCAGCCTTTCATCAGGACTGCGTAGGCGTTGAATTCTGGAGCTAATCACCTTAGCAACGGCTCTAAACATATGTGCAGTGACATCAGCTGATTTCTGAAAGCTGTAAATAGAGGATAATAGCACGAAAAAATTCTGGATTGAAGCCAAGACCTAAAAAACATACTATTAAAACGCCGCCTGTAATTCAATGTATGCAAACTTGTTTGCATCCCCGCTCCCCAAAACCTGGGTAATTACACACCTACCAGCACAACCGGTGATTGTCCCACTCCAGGCCACTCTCAGTTTCAGAAATTCCCCAGAAACGAGGATTCAACAGAAATCCTCCTTCAAATTTCACTTTAAAAAGCCTGGAGAAAAATCTGCAGATAACCCATGAGGTGAGGCTAAAGGCGCTCCAACCCCCAACCCTGTGTTCAAAGCCGAGGAGTAATAACCTCAGCTTAGGAGAATTATTTGTAAATAAGAAAATAAACCATGTGCTCATGGGCTTTATCACTGACTCATGCAGGAACTGCGAACAGGAACCGCGGCGAGCTCCGCTTCGGGGACGTGCTGCCAGGCCCGTGCCTTTGGCAGCGGCGGGCACGGACGCGCGGGATTCCTCTGGAAGGGCTGTGCTGGGGAGCGGGCAGCGTGGAAGGGGCAGATTCTGAATTACCTCATGTCTGGTACCTCGTTAGGATCTTAAACCGCCCGTTCAGGGAGTCCCTCGATAAGCCAGCAGCGTAGGACGCGAGGACAATATACTTTTTGTTTTCCTCGTTTCGTTGTGACCCATATTTCTGAGGTCTGGTGTGCAGGATGCGTCCCGCCTGGCTAAAGAAACCTTTGCGGCGCCTCCATGTTAAGCTGGCACGCTGGGAGGGAGAGCGAGGAGAGGGGAGAAACGGGCTTAATAGGATTTTCAAATGTCAAAAAATATCTTTAGCAGGCCCATTTATGCAGAGTCTTAGCACTCACTGAACTTGAAAGCAAAATTTGCTGTGCAAAGAACACAGCTTGCATGCTAAGCGGACCTGAGGAACGCGGCTCCTGCCGCACAAAGCCCCCGGCCCCTTCACCCTCGCCTCCGGACGATGAAGAGAGGAGAAAGGCAGAGTGCTGTCGTTGGGGCGAGGAAGGTGCTGGGGGGGTTTGGGGTGCTGGGGGGCTCGGCGTTGGCGCTCACCGCGTGCCGGCCCTGTCTGCCGTGCAGTCGGCGAGGTCCCTGGGGTGCAGGGTGAGCAGTGCTTCGGGCCAGCGCCCCGGATACCGGCCCGGCTTGCGGCACGCTCGCCCGCAAAGGGACCAGCAAATCAAGCTCGTCTTACTTGTGAAGCACCCGGCATTAAAAATAAAAAATAATAAGGCCAGGGAAAGGGAAAATGCAAAGTTGACAGCTGCATCAGGAGAAGGACGCAGCACGGAGCCAGAAGCAAGAAATTCCCCCTCCCTTCTGTACAGGGTTGGGTTTTTTTTCTCTGTCAATTAGAGTTGCAAGGAAATTCAGTGAATTGAGATCAGCAGTGTTAATCGTTACTGCGCTTAAATTTAATTAGCATTATTTTTTAACTACAGGTAATTTACAGTGCCTCACCTAAATGTGGAAGTCGGGTAGTGCCTTCTGTTCGCTAGAAAACCACCACGCCAAAGATAATCCTTGCTATTTGCTTTATGCCTTTAATTTCTGTAATCCATGGTTACCAGTTTCAGCGCGACTGCCATGGTTACTCCCCTGCTCCTTTCATCCAAGGCTCCTGCGCGCGTCTCGCTGGAGCGGCAGCACTTCTGCCGAGATGCTAAGAATAGCAAAGCCCCTCTCCTGAGCGCTCGGCACGCTGAGGCGCAGGGGGAGGATGAGGATGATGCTTCTGAGAACCATGGGGGGAGAAGGGGCCCTGGCAGGCGGGGGGCAGCCAGCGCGGGACGCGGCCGACGGACGTCCCACGCCAGGAGGTGCAGCGGCATCTCCTACCTTCTGCCTTTCTTCTGCTTGCAGGAGTGGAGGCTTGGGCTAGCAGTCTGCCCTGGGCTAGCAGTCTGCCCTCGGCAGATCTCTGGGATGTCTGTTTGGCATCCTGATAATCCATTCCGTGTTTCTGGAAGCCCCTTTCCGTAGCTCGTACCACGGTCTGCGTACCTCAGAGCTTTCGGAGCCAAACCTTCAGAGAGAAGCTAGAATTCTGGATCGCCATCTCACCATGAGAACCGGCCGTGCCCCAGGTACAGCCGGCACATCTGCGGGGCCGGGCTCCTCTCTGGCCACGAAGTGACCTGTCACTGGCACCCGAGAAAATGACCGTCTCAAGCGGCCACGCTGGCACGGGAGATGCGGGCTGAGCTGGTTTCCCAGACGAGCAGCACGTCTCCGATCAGCCAGCTCTCCAAACTGGAGCTGAGCGAAACCTTACAGCATTTCGAATGTTTTTGCTCGGCTGTCCATCTGCAAGGGGTAAAGGAGATGCTGCTGAGCCGGGGGAAGGTAAGGCAGAGCTCTCAGGATCGGA